>NW_021620762.1:2745854-2752583 GCF_004785775.1 Grammomys surdaster
CAGCCCACACCTCCACAGAGACTCTCTTCTCCTGCAGCCCACACCTCAACAGAGACTCTCTTCTCCTGCAGCCCACACCTCCACAGAGACTCTCTTCTCCTGTAGCCCACACCTCCACAGAGACTCTCTTCTCCTGCAGCCCACACCTCCACAGAGACTGTCTCTCACACTCCCTTTTCTTTTCCTTCCAGCAACAAAAGTTGAAGTACTCTAGTGTGCTACGTAGTGTCCATCTCCTTCTCTGTAGGCAAAGATTGTAGTGACACACCCTTATTTAGTATTTTTCTTAATCCAAGGCACAGGTCCGGCTCCACCTTTCCTTCTTTTTGTGAGTTCCACGTAGCATGGGTTTAGAAACTGTTACAATAGTGGAGCAAAAGGAAAGAATCTTATTTGTTAGAGACCCAGAGATAAGTAAGTATCATGGACATTTTGATAGATTTCAGATTTAGACTTCACTAATTTATTTACTTGGCTTCTGAGACAGGGTCTCATAGCTCAGGCTGGCTGTGTAGACAAGATTTACTTTGAACCCCACTCCTCCTGCCTCAGTCCCTTGAGTGTTGTGTGCACCACCACGCCTGGCTCTGTGTTTACTCGTCTATCTCCTGGAAGCTCTAAGACTGGTTGTGGGACTGGAGAGGTGGCTCAGCAGTTAGAGCACTGGCTGACCTTCCAGGGGACTCAGGTTTGAGTCTCGTCACCTGCACGCTTGCTCACAACTGACTCTAACTCCAAGCGTTCTGATACTCCTCTTCTGGCCTCTGATCATACCAGGCGTACAAGTGATGGACAGACATACACATAAAACATTTAAGAAAAAAAAAAGAATCTTTGAAAAAACTGTGATGATGGGGCAGTATTTAAATATCTGAAGCAAGACATGTGGCTCACTCTGTAATCTTAGCATTTGGTAAATGGAGGCAGGCGGATTGCCCTGAAATCTGAGGTCCAGCCTGGGCTATCTAATGAGTTCCAGGCCTGCTTGTGCTGCAGTGTTAGACCCTATCTCAGAAAAGCAGGAAGTGGGGAACTGTGATCATGCTGTGTCATATTAGATGACTTATGGGTGTGTAGAATGTCATTGTCTTCTACCCTGGCAGTCACGTTGGCCCGTGTGTGTTAGCCGTTAGGCAGGTGACATGATGCCGGTAGTCACCATGAACAGTCCTCTGAACTTTGTCCTTTTTTATAGAGTATTGTATCCAGAGTACTACCAGCTTGGCTGAATGGATCTCGTTTTGTGTTATGTTGCAGGGGCTACTGTTCTCGAAGACAAAGACGCCTCCGGAAAACACTCAACTTTAAGATGGGGAACAGACACAAATTCACCGGGAAGAAAGTAACTGAGGAGCTCCTGACTGATAACAGGTGCAGGCTCGAAGTCCGCCTTGCTGGCCTAGACTAAGCAGTGCCAGACAGCACAGCCAGCCCCTGCGTTCTCTCCTGTGCCCTCTGAGCAGTTCTGTGGGGAGGCTGCACTTATAGGTGAAGAGACATCAGTAGCCTGCTCACAGCTGTGCTGGGCTGGGGTGTAGTTGAGTAGGCGCAGGGCCTGTCTCTCGTGCACAAACGCCTGCCTGTGATGTACAGCAGCAGAAAAGTGGACGCGCTAGCGTGCACACTGTTCCCAGCGCTTGGGAAATGGAGGCAGGAGGATGAGAATTCAGGGTAGTCCTTAGCTACTTAGTAACTTCGAGGGCAGCATGGACTCTTTTCCATCCTACCTCAGACTGCTCCCCTTTCCCACCGAGAAAAGACCATCTGTGAGGTAATGTGCATTGAGAGTCAGTTCCTGGAACTTCAGTTTGGACCTGATGGTTTTCTTGCTGCCTGTTTGTATAAATTAAGTTTTGTGGCTGGCGAGATAGCTTGTTGGTGGAGTGCTTCCATTCAAACGTAAACTTGAGTTTGAATCCCTGGCTCCACAGTAGAAAGCTGGGTACCAGTAACCCAGTACCAGGAAGGTCAAAACAGCATTATCCCCGGGGTTTGATGGTTAGCCAGTCTAGCCAAGGTGGTCAGCTCCAGCTTCACCAAGAGATCTGCCTCAAAAAAGTACAGAGGAGACAGACAGACTATTGAGATGACACCCAGTATTGACCTCTGACCTCCAGGTGCATGCATGTAGACATGCTCACACAGGTGTATATACCACACACATACATAAATTAAAAGTGCACATCTTTAATCTCAGCACTTGGGAGGTAGAGGCTGGTGGATCGCTATACAAAGCTACGCAGAGAAACCCTGTCTCAAAATGACAAAAAAATACAAAAAAAGGGTTGTTTAACTTATTTAAGCATTGTTTACGTTTTGTTATAAGAGAAGGGTGATAGACTGAGGCCTTCAGAACCTGAAGCATGAGCTCTTTACAAAAGAAGTCTTAGAGCCAGGGGTGGTGGCACGCGCCTTTCATCCCAGCACAGGAGGTAGAAGCACGAGGTTCTCTGAGTTTGAGACTAGCCTGGTCTACAGAAGGAGTTCCAAGACAGTTGGGGCTATACAGGAAACCTCGTCTTCACATTACCACCCCATCCTGCCTGTGCTTGCCGAGAAAAAACAAGTCTGGCCTGAAGTATAGCCAGGACTGAGACAGATGCCATGCTGGACACAAGAGGAGAGGAGGTAGGCATGGCTCTTGCTGAGAACTCTGGTCAGGTGCAAAACTGGGAGCACATCTAAGCATGTCCAGTCACAGAGGGGAGACTGAGCTGGGCGCATTTGATGAGGAAAGTCAACATGGAGGACGACTACCCTTGAAGGGTTTGTGGGGGTGAGTCTGAGGACCGAAGGAACACTAAAATTCTAGAAGCTGACCTGTGTGGGCAGCGGGGGCTGGGAGCCTGGTGTGGGATGCGTGGTCAGACTGCTCAAAGTGGAGCCCGTGATGGAAGGAACTGGACAGCGATGATCCCAGGAAGTCTAGTTAGAATTGCTTTTGATGAAGTTTCTTGGTTATTTTTGTGATTTCTGAGTTTGAACCCAGGGCCATTCTGCCACTAAGCCACTTCAGCCCCAAGATCCTTTACTTTGGTTGGACAGAGTTTCAAAAGATTAACTAGCCGGGCCTGGTGGAGCAGGCCTGTAATCCCAGCCCCTGGGGAGGCTAGGGCAGAGGGTCTGAGATTGAAGATGGGGCAGCAGAGTGAGAAGGCTAGCCTGGGCACTTAATGAGCGTCTGCCTCAGGAACAAACAAACAACCTAGTGGCCAGGCACCTAGCTCAGTTGGAGAGAGCACTTTGCACTGTCCATGAGGCTGGCTCTGAGTTTCATCTCCATTAGAGGAGAGAGGAAAAAAATGAGACTGTAGTTGAAAGCCTCCCGAGGATCGTGGTGAACTGCAGTGCTCATCCGTCAGGAAGTGCTGCCTTGGGTCAGTGTTGTGTATATTAGAGCAGAGTGAGGTGCAGAGAGATCCGTGTTCCCAGTCACACAGCTGGTAAGTGACGGCACAGGTCCTCCAGCACAGCCTGAAGTACAGCGGTTCAACACTCCTCAACATGACTGTCTCTGAGGCTTTTGTTTCTTTGTTTGCCTGCTTGCTGTGAGATAGGGTCTCACTCTGTAGCCCAGTATTTGCTGGAACCTATGATCCTCCTGCCTCAGCCATGGGTGTCCTGGGGTTAGCCCAGAGTACCACCATGCCCAGCAGGACATCCTATCACTTAAGCACTTGGTTTTGAGTGGGTTCTGCTCCTGGGTGTCCTAATCTGAGGTGGTAGAGACTTTTCAGTGAGATAAGCCCTCTAGTGACTGGAATTGTGAGGTATAGCCCCGATGGTGTCAGAGATGCAGACTTGGCACCTGTTCTGTGAGGAGTCTTGAGAGCAGGGCAGGAGGAAGGAGAGAGCTAGGCAAGTACAGTGTACCTCAGAAAGCACTGGGTGGGGTGCCTGGCCTTTGCTCACTCTCCCAGCTCTCTGCTGTAGATACTTGCTGCTGGTCCTGATGGATGCCGAGAGAGCCTGGGGCTACGCCATGCAGCTCAAACAGGAAGCCAACACCGAGCCCCGAAAACGCTTCCACTTGCTGTCTCGCCTTCGCAAAGCTGTGAAGCACGCCGAGGAGCTGGAGCGCTTGTGTGAGAGCAACCGAGTGGATGCCAAGACCAAGCTAGAGGCTCAGGTCTCTGTCTCAGCTAACAGCCAGGTTTACTTCATTGTGGAAATTAGACACATGACTTCAAAACAGAACGCAGCTAAACAGTAGTTTCTTACATGGCACAAACTGTACCACTGAGCTATAGTTCTGATCTTTCCTTGAAAGGCTGTTAGTGTATCTTATTTTTCAGCTTTTTGTTTTTTATTAGTTCTAGTCTTTTGACAAAAATCAGGCTTCTTTTAGTGCATAGGTAGGAAAGTTTGTATCTTATGTCTCAGAAAGTTCCCAAGAATATTTTTGGCAATGAATTTTTGTAGAGATGATAAATAATCTCCTGCCCCCCCCCCCCCAGCATAACAAAGGTTATGCTCAATATTTTTAAGTTATCTGGTGTGGGTAGCATTTTGCCTGTGTGTCTACACTCTATGTGCATGCAAGAGGTGAGAAATGTAAACCTTATATTCAATTCAGTGGGATTGTTTTTGTTTTTTTAAAAGGATTATTCATTTATTTTATGTCTGTAAGTACACTGTACACACCAGAAGTGGGCATTGGATCCCATTACAGATGGTCGTGAGCTACCATGTGGTTGCTGGGAATTGAACTCAGGACCTCTGGAAGAGCAGTCAGTGCTCTGAACCACTGAGCCATCTCTCCAGCCCTACTTGTGTTTGTTTTAACTGGGCCTTATGTAGTCCAGGCTTATAAACCATATAGCCAAGCCTAAACAAGTGCCAAGGTTATAAGTGTGGGAGAGTGCAGGTTTTCTGTCTAGGCTGGAATCAGAGTCGCACTCCCCCTGCCTCCATCACTTGAGTCCTCAAGGATTTTAAGGTGTACACTGTCATGCCTGGCAGTATTGAAAGTTAACAAAAGTGACTGTTGTGTCTGGGGTGTGGGTGTGGGATCACACGTTTGTGGAAGAAACCTGTTAGAATCAACCTGAGGCTCTCACAGTAACACTGCCTGCCAAGCAGCTCCAAGGCCCAGTGTTGAGCCTCTGCTTATGTCTAGAAACCAGTTATTAAGTGAAATGAACACATGTCCTTTGGAGTACAATGCTCTGTCCTGAGCTGTACCCTGAATGTCCTTTGTTTTAAAGTTCTTTCCTGGGAAGAAGTGATCCATAAAAGTTACCTGTGTATCACACTTTATCATTTTAGTAAGTTTTTCTCTGTAAAAGTCAACTTGATGGCACTGGAGAGATGGCTCAGTGGTTAGAGCACTGGCTGTTCTTCCAGAAGTCCTGGTTTCAATTCTCAGCCCCCAGACGGCAGCTCATAGCTGTCTGTAACTCCTGTTCTAGGGGCTCTGGTGCGTCTCTGGGCACCAGGCACACATTTGATACACAGACATATATGCTGGCAAAATACCCACACACATTTGAATAAGAAAGAAAAATCAATCTGATTCCAAAGCAGGGTGGCATATACCTTTCATCCCAGCACTCAGGAGGCAGAGGCAGGTGGGACTCTGTGAGTTCAAGGGCAGCCTGGTCTACATAGTGATTTCTAGGTCAGCTAGAGCTGCATAGTGAGAAGCTGCATGTCTCCAGAAAAGAAAGAGGGAGGGAGGGAGGGGGAGAGAGAGAGAAAGCCACCGTGGGCATGGGGCCAGAGCCTTGGTCCTCTGTGCTGAGGGAGTTCTGTGTGGGTGGAGCGTAAAGCTCAGTGGGAGAGCACCTGCCTCGTGCACACACAAGTCTGGGTTCCTTCCATAGCACCTCAAAAGCAGGAAACAAGCAGCCCTGAGACGCTCCTTGCTCAGTGGTTCTTTGTGTTCCCTGCAGGCCTACACTGCTTACCTCTCAGGAATGCTGCGCTTTGAGCACCAAGAATGGAAAGCCGCCATGGAGGCCTTTAACAAGTGCAAGTGAGTCCGCTGCTCCAGAAGTGATGGCAAGTTACAGCCTCAGTCAGGCTGCAAAACCTTGTGATTGGCTTCATGGAACTTAGGGCCTTTTCTCTCTCCCTTTTGTCCTTAGAATATGCCCCTCTGGTGGTCACAAATACCCTCAAAGTGCTGGGTTTTGACCACATGGTCCTCCTGAGTTTCTTTTCTTAAAATACAGCTTTCATATTTTAAAAATCTGACATCTCTTTGCTCGCAGGACTATCTATGAGAAGCTAGCCAGTGCGTTCACAGAGGAGCAGGCTGTGCTGTACAACCAGCGTGTGGAGGAGATCTCGCCCAACATCCGCTACTGTGCATACAACATTGGTGAGCAGGCTCTGAGGCGGTCCTCCGGCCAGGTGGGAGGTTGATGGGACTTCCTGTGTTTCAGCATCCAGCCATGGCCTGAGTGTTTGCTTGCTTGCTTGTTTTGGGGTTTCACCATGTAGACAAGGCTGGCCTCACACTCATAGAGAGCCACCTGCCTCTGCCTCTGCCTCTGCCTCCCGAGGCTGGGATTAAGGGTGGGCATCACACACTAAAGCTGGGTTAGCCTTAGTTTTAATGATAGTAATAGGAGCGCTGTCTGATGTACGCTGTTTCACACTCTCACACACACACATGCACACACGCGCACACACACACACACACACGCATGCACGCACATGCACACACCACACACACGCACGCACACACACCACGCACACACACACACATGCACACACATGCAC
>NW_021620762.1:2752593-2804994 GCF_004785775.1 Grammomys surdaster
GCACGCACACACACCACGCACACACACACACATGCACACACATGCACGCACACACACACCACACACACCACACACACATGCACGCACACACACACCACACACACACATGCACGCACACACACACCACACACACCACACACACACCACACACACACATGCACGGACACGCACACACCACACACACGCACGCACGGACACGCACACACCACACACACGCACGCACACCACACACACCACACACGCGCACACATGCACACTCGCACGCAGACAGTGACGGAGATCTGTCTTACCCCCACTCCAGTCTACAGACCTTGGCTGTTCGGCTTCTGTTTGCAGCCCTCTGTCTTCTCCACTAGCCAAGAACAGTTTAGAATTTCGAGCCAATGTTATCTGACATTTTTGGAGGCGTTTCAGGTATACAGTAAATCTAAGTGAAAGATGAGAGAATTATGTTCTCTCTGAGCTGAAACCTGCACAAGCTCCTTCCCATTGTCTCCCACAGAGTGGGACTTTTTTCCTGAAAGATGTTTAATATTTGTGTCTGTGTGTCAACCCAGTTTATATATCTTGTGTGCATTGTCAGCTAAGGAGGCGAGAGGAGGGTATCAGATCCCCTGGATCCTCTGTAGGATCCTGTGTGAGAGAGCAATGTTCTCACTGCTGAGCGTCTCCAGCCCTGGGGTAGTGCTGTTGTACAGTGGAGCCGTCATTAACAGACCATCGGTTCTCGGAGTCCACAGTTCATCTTAGGGTCAGCTTGACATTGAGCTCTTGAGAACTTAGACCAGTGTGAGGATGTCTATCCACCGCTGTCAGCCACCGCTGTTAGCCATTGAAAAGACTCATCTTCAGAGCTGATGGTGCTGAGGGCCTCTGTGTGCTCCATTTCAGTAAAGGGGAGGGAACTGTCAATCTGAACTAAATTGAGGGCTGTCAAGAAAGCACAAAACCCTAAATGATCCCTCCTCTCTCTCTCAGGGGACCAGTCAGCTATCAATGAGCTCATGCAGATGAGACTGAGATCTGGGGGCACAGAAGGGCTCCTTGCTGAGAAACTTGAGGTAAGCTAAGTTGCATATGTTGTGAAAGGTGGTTTGGAAGAGTCTAGACATAATACATAATCCAGTCTCTGGGGAGACTTACTGTTAGTGTATGTGTATTTGTAGTTATAGCTACATTAAGGTGTTCCTTATATATTTTAAGTATTTAACTTATATGTATGTCTACTATCAACATGCATGTGTGTGTGTATTGTGTGTGTGTGTTGGCCTTTTTTCTGTAATTCTGGCTGGCCTGCAAATCATAGGTCTACCCAGCTATGCCTCCTGAGTGCCATCAAAGGCATATGTCACTACACTTGATTTATAATCTGACTATGTAGCCCTGGCTGGTCTGGATCTCACACTGTAGATCAGGCTGTCCTTGAACTCAGAAATCCACCTGCTTCTGCCTCCTGAGTGCTGGGATTCAGGTGTGTGCCACCACTCCTAGAAACCTTTTCCCTAAATATTTACACATTAATGTATGTGTGAGCTTGGTCTATAACCTGTGCTCATCTTGAACTTATGGTAGTCCTCCTGCCTCAGCCTTGTAAGTGTTGGGATTGTGAGCCATTATATCTGGCAACCTATTTCCTCTCTGAGTAAGTAACACAGGTTCATAGAAAAAGTAAGGCATTTAAAAACTGGGGGAAGAATTTTGACTTTCCATAAGCTAAAATTGACGATACCAGGGAAAGGTTGAAAGTGAGGATTTTGCATGCCCTAGTGTGTACCGTCTTGGCTGTAGAAGGGGTGGCTGACAGGTGTCCTGTTTGCGCCTGTGACAGAGTCACTGTCAGAGCTCTAACCTCTAGACACTACTGTGCAGGCCTTGATCACTCAGACTCGAGCCAAGCAGGCGGCGACCATGAGTGAGGTGGAGTGGAGGGGCAGGACGGTTCCCGTGAAGATTGACAAAGTGAGGATCTTCTTACTGGGACTGGCCGACAATGAAGCCGCTATTGTCCAGGTGAGGAGGGGCCCTTGTGTATTTGAAGGTCATCTTTGTGAAGTCAGGTATCAAGGAGTTACATTTATGGGGTAGATTTACAGTGACAGTTATGGGGAAAGGAGCTCTAAGAGGCTGGCTCACCACAGAGGGGTACTCTGGGGCAGCAGGGGGTGCAGCTGCTGTCAGGCCTGGAGTCTGACCTGCTGTCCCCACCTCCTTGCCCTCAGGGCCACCCTTCATTCCTGGGCCATTCACAAGAGCCTGGGTGAACCAGAATATCTGGTTCTGTATGTGGTCTGCACATGTTGGTCATGCAAAGCTGTACTTGAAGCTACTTATTGACATAATTACCTGTTTGTCATCGTGAACAAGCAGATGTAGCCCCACAGATAGGGTCCTGGAGGCAACAGTGTGGCCCTTTAGAGCTCTTCCACAGGACGTGAAGGGCCTCTGTGAAAACAGTGAGGTGCGCTGCCTCTCAGGTCAGGAGTCGATAAAGCCTGGCATTTGCTGGAGCCTGCACTGCGGCCTGTGTTGATGAGGATGTCAGCATCCAGACTTGACAGCCGCTTTCCTCCGTGGCTGCTCTGGGTTGGAAGCAGCTCTTTAGCAATTGAAGGATTTCCTTACGTGCTGGCTGCTGCTGTGTGCTGTCTGCCACCTTCTTTTCCTTTGCCTAAAGTGGAGTGATCCAACAGCACCAGGAAGTTTGTTATCTTAAACCAGAGGACTGGAGAGTTAACTTTAGTTTTTTACGTTTATTTGTTTTGTGAGTGGGTTCACACACATAACCTGTGGCGGGATTTTTTGTGACTGAGGGCTAATATCTGGATAGACACTTGTAAGTCAGCTCAGGGGCTAGGGCACAGCTCAGGGGCAGCACGTGCACGCATGTGAGAGAATATCAGGAAGAAAACAAGTGAAGTGACCAGATTCCAATCTTGAGTAAATGAAAAAGAAAATCTAGCCAACCGTTGTCAGCTCATCTAGTCAGGAGTTTAACTGTGTGTTTACAGAGTGAGGTGAGTATGCTTTATTTACTGTCCGGCTCATCGTGCGGATAATAGCAGGTGTGCCTCTTAAAGCCTGCGTGTCATCTGTTATCAGTCTCACATGCACGGGGTTCATAGCACCCTAAGTGACGAAGCAGCAAAGCTTTGCTATGTGAAGGGGTTTTGTTGTCTGGTTGGTTCCGGTTTTGCAGGACTGAGATCAGACCCAGACCCTAAAGCATGCTAGGCAGCTGCTCTGGCATGGAGCTGCACCTCAGCCCTGCTCCATGTTTTGTTTTATTTGAGCTAGGTTCGAATTCTGAAGCTGGAACTTGCTAAGTAGACCAGGCTGGTGTCAACCTCACAGAGGCCCGCCTGCCTGTGCCTCCTGTGTGCTGGGATTAAAGGCCAGGGTACCACACCTGCCCCTGCCTTTTCCCCTGCCTTTTTTTTTTTTTTTCCTTTTGTGATAGTTTCTTGGTGTAGCAATGGCTGTTCTGGAACTCGAATTGTAGATCAGGCTGGCCTTGAACTCCCAGAACTATCTGTCTCTACCTGCCTCTGCCTCTCACGTGCTGGGATCAAAAGTTTTTTTTCTGTGTTTTTAATTACTATTGAGAATAGAGTTTTCAAACTAAGAACACTGTGTTAAGTTTTAAGTTTTTCTTATATTTTAGTTCTTCAGCATGTGTGGGGCCACATATACACGTGTGAAAGTCAGAGGACACCTTACAAGGGCTTAGTTTCTTCCTTCCACTGTGTGTTTTCTAGGAATTGAATTCAGATCTACAGGCTTAGTGGCAAGCACCCTATAATCCTACTACCAGGGATGCAGAAACAGGCAGATTTCTGTGTGTTCACGGCCATCTAGGGCCACACTGTGACACCCTGTCTTAAAATAAAATAAGTAGGTCTGGTCTGTTTTCTGAGTGAATAGTTATTTTAATTCTTTTAAAGCTTTTGTTCAGCCTCCTGCTATAAAAGTGAGTGCTTGGCATACCACAGGATGGCAGCGTTGACAGCTTGGGCCCTCTGCGCGTACTGGTTTCTTCTGGTCTTACTTAAAGCCTTTTCTGAGGAGGAGAAGGAGCTGCCGACAGGAGCACAAGCTCTGCAGTGGGGCTGCTCTGTCACCTAAGGGCCAGCAGTGTGTGTGTGTGCGTGTGTGTACACGAACGAGCGTGTATGCACTCCCACCTGTACTCGGGAGCTCTGGTGTATCCCAAGCCAGTAGTGTGCATGTACGTGTGTGTGCACTGCCATCTGTACTCAGGAGCTCTGGTGTGTGTCAGTACGTGGCAGTCAGAAGGGACTCTGTGCGGTTGGGTTTTCCTTTTCTTTATGTGGGTTCTAGGGATGGAACTAGGGTTATCAAGGCTGCCATTGCTGGGGGTAAACTTCTTTACCCTGAGCCATCTTGTCAGCCCTACTTTTTAATTGTGAAATCATACAGGGGCTTCTTCATGCAACATGGAGTGAGTGATTTTCTCACTGAACTCTCACCGAGTAGTCCTAGCTAGCCTGGAACTCTACATAGACCAGGCTTGCCTCTAACCCTGGGATTAAAGGGGAGTGCCGACAGACCCAGCACTTCCCTCTCCCTTACTAAACATGTGTGCGGGAGTTGGTCCAGGGTTCTGTGTTGAGCATGAGTCTGGAGTGTAGCCAGCAGTCTGTGCTTGAGGTTCTCACTGGTTGTGCATAGCTGCTCCTCAGCAGACTGGACGTTAGGACACGCGCAGTAGAAACTGCACAGGTGGGAACTTGGTTAGGGGACACCTGGGTGGTTTTTGTTGGTCTTCATTCAGGGACTCAAGAGTACCTATGCCTTAGCTACACCTTAGCGATGCAGGCTACTTCAGGTTTGATGTCTCAGTTGATACTGGTCCCTCCACTGTCTAGGAAATAGAATGCCATTTTGGTTGTCCTAGCTGATTTCTTCCTGGTAGCGATCTTCATAACGTAGAAGTACTGAATTGGCAGTTGGAAAGTCGAGAGGAGAAGGAACTGGGATCAAATATGCCACCCTTCATTCCCGATGTCTAATGTGCTCTGTGTGCCTGCGCATACGTTTGTTTTATTTCTTGAAACAGTTTCTCTGTGTAGCCCTGGCTGTCCTGGAACACACTCTGTAGACCAGGCTGGCCTCAAACTCTGCCTCCCGAGTGCTGGGACTAAAGGCATGTGCCACCACATCTGGCTTCATTTTATATTCTTAATCCTTGCTCAGTCCTCAGTGGTGCTGTGAGGTTACTTCGGACAGGTCCTTTGGAGCGATCTGAAGCATTTGCATGTTTGGTCATTTATACCCCATTCAATGCTGAGGGGAACCAACAACCCTGTTTTCATTTGGTTTCTTACATTTATTTATTACTACATTTTAAATGTGCTTTTGTGGGGATGGGGGAGCTGTGTGTGCCACAGCACACAGCTGGTGTCAGAAGACAGCCTGAGAAAAGTCAGCCCCTTCCACCATGGGAATCCCAATGACTGAACTTGGTTATGAAGCTTCCCCTTCACCAGGTGACCTCACCCAGCTTGTGGAAGTCTGAGTAGAATGGACAGTATTTATATTTCCCCCCCCAACTCATCTTTTTTAAAATAAAAGTTTCCAAGTTTTTTTTTTTTTTTTTTTTGGTTTTTCGAGACAGGGTTTCTCTGTATAGCCCTGGCTGTCCTGGAACTCACTCTGTAGACCAGGCTGGCCTCGAACTCAGAAATCCGCCTGCCTCTGCCTCCCAAGTGCTGGGATTAAAGGCGTGCGCCACCACCGCCCGGCTCCAAGTTTTTAATTAAAGATTTATTTATTTTGTATATGTGAGTACACTGTTGCTGTCTTCAGACACACCAGAAGAGGGCATCGGATCACATTACAGATGGTCGTGAGCCACCATGTGGTTGCTGGGAATTGAACTCAGGACCTCTGGAAGAGCAGCTAGTGCTCTTGACCACTGAGCTATCTCTCCAGCCCCTCTCCCCCTTTTTCTTAAAAGGAAAACAACAACAAAACCAACCTTTATTTCCTTGTGTTTTTTTTTTTTTTCTTCTGGACGTCTCTTTCAAGCTGGGTGAGACTTGGTTCCTGTCCCCATGATTCTCCCGTGGGTGTGGTGGAGAATGTGGCCAGGCTTGCCTGTGTGTCTCTTAGTCACACGCCACCATCTCCCCAAAATTCCTGTCAAACAGTGAAAACAACCCAGGAGTATCTGTAGTAGCAGAGATCCCGCAGCATGTCCTTGCAGGGGCTGGCCTACAAGCATCGGTGGAGAAGGAAGCCTGAGGCACACCCCGAATGTTCGAAGTTTCTTTGATTGATTGAAACTAGTAGGCAGTCATCATTCCTAGGCTCAGACACTGTGCCATTGGCACACCGGGAACAGGGTCTAGCTGGGCCACACATTCTTATGCAGGAGTGCCATTATGTACTGGCTCGGCAGCAGATATGCCAGGCTGGGCTGTGAAGTGAGGAGTCCTGCCCCTGCATGTTGAAAGGCGTGTCTCCTTTCGGGAGTCATCTTGGCATCAAGTATAGGTTCTAGTGTAAATGAGAGCAGTAAATACATGAAGACTTCCTGTTTGGAAACATTTTTGCCCTAGGCGGGAAGATCTGTGGCAAGTTCTCAGATACTGGTGGTCTCTGAGTCACTCAGCAGTGTGGGCGGCACATGGAAAACATCCCACTAAGTCCTTCCCTTCAGACAGACCTTTTCCTTGGTTGTTGTGGAATATCTTCATAAATCCTTACTGAGACAGAATGTGAGGGAGCGTAGGAAGTTTGTTCTCAGCACTCTGGTGCCAAGGCAACCAAAGAGCCAGTGCCGAGGCTTAGGGGTCTGACATCCTTTGATTTTTAAATTTGAACTTTCCTACCAATAAGACAGAAGACAGATCCTCATTTATTGCCCATTGCCAGGCAGTTCAACCCCACCCATCTGAGGCAGTGCTGCCGTGTATTTTTGGCTTCTAGGGCTGACCCCTTCTGTGGTGACTGTCCCAGTCCTTAAATGGCTCTATGGGGGTTCACCTATATTAACTCAGTTTTCACAGTTCCACTGAAACCTCAGAGTCGGATTAGCTGATGGAGAGGAATCTTCTCTGGGGTCGCAGTGGACACAGCACCTTGTCATGTTTGTTCTCTGTAAAGGACGGAGGTGTTTAGTCCCAGCAGCGCCCCCGCTGATGTCCACTGCATGGTGGACCGTGGCTAGAGCACATGTGCGTCCTGCACATCTGTTGGACAACTGCTCTGGTGGGAAGTGAGCTGATGGGGCCTTGTTTGCCTTCAAGTTAGGGAAGGCCATGTCCCTGATTTTTTTCCCAAGTTAGTGAGGGACAGGGAAGTTACAGAAAGTGTCTGTGGTATATATTGGGCAATTTACAGAGATGTCTTTACACTAGAAAGTACGAAAACCACAAGGGATCTTCAGAAAGTTTTATCTGAGCTCCTTCACCTCTCACGGGGGTGGGCGGGTCTTCTGTGGTTCCTGAGAGGCCAGTTGAAGGCAGATTTTTTTTCAGGTTACCTGTTTGTTCTGTGGAAAGTCAAACATAACCGTGGAATGCTGTGCTTTCACTTCAGTGGGTCTGCCGGTGCCACAGGGCCATGTGCTTTCTGCCTTTTGTGGCTTCCCTGCTTGGTCAGATTCTTTAGGTCCGCAACATGGTGTGGCAGGCATTCAGTTAATGAATCACGTTGTTTTTTGTCCAAGCGGCGTAGCGAGAGTGACGCCTAGTACTGTGCAAAGACTGTCACCTCTTTCTTGTCAACCCTTCCTGGCCAGAAGTTGTTCTCAAAGAGTTGGCCGTGTACAACATTGGACCCCGAATGTCTAGAGAAGACAACTTAATCTTAGATTTAGGAGAACTGTCTTTCTGGTTGGATATTGATTAGATATTGATTGATATTGTCTCTTGCTCGAATCTGAAAGAAACCAGAAACTGCAGATTGGCTTATACTGTAAAGGTTTGCAGACATAGCTTCCGAGCCCTATGATGCCCTCTTTAGGTGTTTGGACAGGCCTGCTCACAGAAGGTTGTCATAGATGGACTTGCTGACTACCCATATCCCCTCACTGAAGGAGGGTACCAGCAGGGTTCTAGGACTCACCTGAGTGTCCAGCCACCCCTCCCTCCAGTTGTCTGCAAGTTGTCTGCAGTTCTGCCGTAATAGCACGGGGCCTTGGGGAAAAGCTAAGGGTGGGGACCCTGTCTCCTCAGGCTTGGAGGAGTCATCATCCCTGTGGGGTGCAGACCTTCCAGCATGGCAGCTTTAAGGTCAACCATTCCTGTCTGTAGCCCCTCCCACACTGGTCTGTAAGTGAACTTTGGTGGAGCTGTACATCTATCTGTCGGTCACTGGGACGGGGAGGGGGAGGGCCGTGTTTTCATCTAGGCAGGGAGTGTTAGCAGTAAAAGGACAGTTGTGTTGGCATGTAACAGCCTAACAACGGAAAAGGGAAGATCTCTGGTGTGTTGTCTTCCCTGTGGGGAAGCAGCATCCTCAGGGGATCTGTAGGCTTCTCCAGGGGTGCTAGGTGACAGCCCTTAGCAGCGGTGGCGTCATTGGAGGTAGGTTGAGCGATGGAGGACAGAATACCAGGTCCCTGGCAGCTGAGATGCCTGCAGACGTGGCTCTTCTCAGTGTGCTGGAGTTCTCACTGTCCTTCCCATTGCAGTGAGCACACTGATTCCTGAAAGGGCCGGGAGGGTTGGAGTTACAGTCATCTGCTGCTCTCAGAGGACCCAGGTTCAGATCCCAGCACACTGTTGGGTGGCTCACAGCTCTAGCTCCAGAGGATCTGACACCCTCTTTGGGCCCCTGTACTTATGCACATACACACAGAAGGAGAGTGTGCATGTGCGGGGAGGATGGAGGTGTTACTCCTGTCCCTTCTTCCAGCCTGCTTGAAACAGTCTCTTGGTCCGTTTTCCCACTGTGTAGGCTGAAAGTGAAGAAACAAAGGAGCGTCTGTTCGAGTCCATGCTCAGTGAGTGCCGAGACGCCCTCCAGGCTGTGAGGGAGGAGCTCAAGCCCGATCAGGTCAGCCCATCTCCTGCCTCGTGCTGGGTCCTCTGTCCTGTCCAGTCTGTGCTGTCCTGGGGGTGAGGGGTGCTCCCAGAGGTCATCACTTGGCCTTGGGCTCTTTGTAGATGTGATCAGCTTGTAAGCAGCAGAGGCCTCTGGGCTCCGGTTAACACTTCATTCTCTCGGCCATTCTTGAGCCATCCAGTGGTCCCAGCCGCTTGTCTCCAGGGGTGCCACCTTTCCTAATGGTGCCATTACTGGGATCCTTCCAGGCCTCTGGACTGAAAACCTAAAAACCACTTTTTACCACACCCTAGTGTCTCCCTCCTGTGGGGTCCCCTATAGATGATCCCACCTGTTGGTTTTCTGTTGATGCAGAGTCTAACTGTATGGCCCAAGATGGATTCCAGTTCCTGCCTCCTGCCTCAGCCTGTGGAATGCTAGGTTTGCAGAAGTTGAAGCCATGACTGGTTTCCACCTGTTCTTAAATGTCATTTTAACTTATACAGAGATGGCTATAAAGTTGAGGTGGTGCTCACCTTTAATTGTGACATTCTGTAGGCTGAGGCAGGAGGACTGCTCGGTTGGTAATTAAAAATCACTTAAATATTCACACCCAGAGTATCTTCTACCGTGTGCAGTAACATCTCCATGGATGCTGGAGATCAAGGATGTGGGAGGCTTAGGGGACTGGTCCTCAGCCCTGCTCAGGTGTGACGGCACCAGGCACACAGGGATCGATCGTAGAGTTTGGGTCTAAAGCAGTGAAGCTGTGGTCACAGCCTACAGTGAAGCCGTGATCACAGCCTACAGTGAAGCTGTGGTCACAGCCTACAGTGAAGCTGTGGTCACAGAGCCTACAGTAGGCCATGGTAGCAGAGCCAGCAGCAGGGTTCTGGTCTCACTGTTTTGTTTTGTTTTGTGGTTCTACACGTTAAACTCAGGGCTTTGTGCATGCTAGTCAAGTCTTGTGAGTATTTTAAAGATAAAATAGTTTGAGCCAAGATCTCACTAAGTTCCCGGACCGTAAACAAACTCAGGCTCTTCCTTTCTCAGTCTTGTGCTAGCTAGCACTGCAGGTGTGTGTGCCACACCTGACAGGACTGGCTGATTGTAAAGCTTGGGACAGGACAGGGAGCAGAGGACAGGAAGCCTCTTTGGCTGTTGTCAGTGTTCTCAGTCCTGGCCCGGTGTTGGCTGTCAGTGGCAATGGGGTAATCTTGCCCTTCTCTTCATTGATTTCTGAGGACATGGCAGGCACTTGATAGAATTTGTGGCTCTATGAAAAGAATTTTATGGCCCACAGTAGTTGAAGGGTACTGAGAGCCAAGGCCAAGAGTTTTACTTTTTACCTTTTTTACCTTTCCAGAAACAGAGAGATTATACCCTTGATGGAGAGTCGGGGAAGGTATCGAATCTCCAGTATCTGCACAGGTGAGGTTGACTTGTGTGTGTGTGTTTATATGCATTTACATTTTTAAACTTTATTTTATATATACAGTTGCCTGCACGCATATCTGTGCACCACATGTGTCCCTGCTGCTCTTGGAGGCCAGAAGAGGATGTTGAGTCCCCTGAACTGGAGTTACAGATGGTTGTGAGCTGTCAAGTGGGTGCTGGGAATCTAACCCTGGTCTTCTGCGAGAGCATCCAGTGCTTTTAAGCACCTGTCTAACTCTTGAGCCCTTATCTTCCTTTTTGTTTGCTTGTTTATTGAGGCAGAGTCTCAATGCATAACCCTTGCTATCCTAGAATTCACTGTGTAGACCAGGCTAGCTTCAGAGTCATAGAGATCCTCCTGTCTCTGCCATCCCCTCACGCATGAGGTGCCCAGGTGAATGGAGCAGTGCATCCCTGCCAGTCTCTCCTTCTCTCAAGCTAGTCTATGGATGGCTCCAGCCTTGCTTTTGAGGTGCGTGTGCAAGATCTCACTGGTGACCTAGGCTGGTCTCAGACTCTTGGGACTCCTTGTGCCTTTGTCTTGAGTATGGTGGAATTTGAGGTATGAACTGCCACAGCCGGCCTCCGGCACAGCTGGCCTCCGGCAGTGACTTTGGAAGCTCTGTGACCCAGGGCTCACTCCCTTCCTCTCCAGGCTCTGCAGTCCCTTTCACGTTTACCACCTGCCAGCCTCCGTGGAGACCAGGGTCTGCCTGGCTTCTTCTGTGCGGGCACTGGCCACCCTGTCGGCCTGGTGGCTGGTTCTCCTTCCCTCTGCATTTGCTGCTACTGCTGCTACTTGTGCAGTAACACAGTCGTTGTCTTCCCCAGGGCCCTGTGCTTGTGTGCCTGCTTGCCACCAAACACGCTCGCTCGCGCCCTCTCTCTCTCTCTCTCTCTCTCTCTCTCTCTCTCTCTCCCCCCCCCCCCACCTCCCCCCGTCACACTTGGTCTCCATTCTTGGGGGTTTGGTATTTGTAGATGTCAAACTGACTGTCAGATGACTCAGGTCCTTGGCATATTGCGCAGAGTTCACCATAGATGTTATCTATTTAGTCAGCCTGGGGAGAAGGACGCTCCTGTGTAGTTTAGAGCCCAGAGTCAGAGTTGAGCTCACCTGACCTGGAGCCGGGCCTCTGACCCCTCACCTCCACTCAGACTGAGGGCATGTGGGGCCTTCCCACCTTCAGCGCTGGCTGGTTCAGGGTGTGGCTTTCCACTCTCCCGAGATGTCCGTGGTTGAGAGGGCAGCTTTGGGGCGCAAGTGGTGCATCAGGAATCAGGTAGTTTTTGTGTTTTCATGAATGGTGTGTAACAGGAAAATCTTTTAGGGAAATCTCTCCCGCACCCATCACCTGTTTCTCAGGTTCAGCTTACTCGGTTACTTTAACATTCTTTGCACATCTACTTCTCTTCTCTCTCAAACGTAGCTGCCTTGACCTGCTCACTTATGTGCCTGGTGTAGCCGTGCCCTTCCCTGCTCTGTGCTCGTCCACTGAGCTGGGTCTTCTCTGTGCCTTCTCACTTCTCATCCATGTGTGGTCTTCCTGTGACTAGTGTGAGTGGGGCCACGGTGACAGCGTAGCCCCTGTGTCACAGCCCAGCAGCTGACCATCAGAATTGGCTGCTGCTGTCTGAGGACTAGCAATGTCCTCTGAAACTGGGAGCTTGTGGCTTTGGGAAAGGGTGTGAAGGGTCAGATGGCCCTGCCTGTGATACTCAGCACCCCACCACCCCTAGATCCGTCCCACGTCAGTGTAGTATCCTTCCCAGAGGATGGGCTTGCTCGTGTGTAACCTGCGCCGCTGTGTGGTACGTTGCAGCTACCTGACCTACATCAAGTTGTCCACAGCAATCAGGCGGAACGAGAGCATGGCGAAAGGCTTGCACAGGGCTCTGCTGCAGCCGCAGCCAGACGATGACAGCAAGCGCTCTCCCAGGCCTCAGGACCTCATCCGGCTCTATGACATCATTCTGCAGGTAACCCCTGGGGACTATCCTCTGCCATGTTGAACACAAATGATCTGGATAGTGAAGAGCTTTTGAGAGCCTAGGGCTACTAGTAGCTGGTGGAAGACAAAGAAAGGTCTTGAGGTCATTCACAGCCTAGTATTCAATATCTCAGGCACTTTGAGGCGTAGATACTCGTGCACCTACAGGCATTCACTTAGTACTTTCTCCATGTAAGGTGCCCTACAGTGCTAGGGCATCCAGAGACCTGAATCCGTGTTGTGTTAACCTGCTGGCCAGTTAGTAAGCTTGCCTCCTGTAAACCCGGTGTGAGGTCAGTCAGGGCTGTGTAGTCTCCAGAAAAATGAACAGATTAGGGGCTGGGGAGGTGGCTCAGCAGAGGACTTGCTACAAGGACCTTAGTGTGGATCCTCACTCAACATCCAGCAGCGAGGACCTGTAATCCCAGCACTAGGAAGGTAAAGACAGGACAAGCCCTGGGACTTGGTAGCCAAACAGTCTAGCAAAGCTAGTGAGAGAGTATCTCAAAAAATAAGGTGAGGGAGGGGTCTAAAGAGCTGTCTCCACAGTTCAGAGTGCTTGCTGTGATCTGGGATGGGGTTCAGTGATTGAGAGTAATATCAGTTCTTACAGAGGACAGGAGTTGGTTCCCAGCACCACTGTGGGTGGTTCACAGCTAGGTCACTCCAGGGAGTCCAGCGTCCTCTTCTGGCCTCCGTAGCCTCCACACACATGTACACACACACACACACAAATAAATAAAATAAAATTACTTTTTAACAACAACAGTGCCGGGCTGGAGAAATGGTTTAGTGGTTAAGAGCACTGACTACTTTTCCAGAAGTCCTGAGTTCAATTCCCAGCAATCACATGGTGGCTCACAACCATCTGTAATGTGTTCTCTGTAGTTTTACGCTACCACCTTTAGCTCCGGGAGGTGACCACACTACCAGCCCTCACCTGACTTCCCTTGAATCGGAGGATAAAAGACACACCTTCTTGGTTCAAAGAAGATATTGATGGATCAAGAACCAACTGAGGAATAGGACCTTAGCATTAGAACCGCCCCCTTCACCAATAAGATCCGATGCCCTCTTTTCGTGTGTCTGAAGACACCGACAGTGTACTCACATATATAAAATAATTACAAAAGAAAGTGCTAAAGACAATTGCAAAGCTTTGTGGCACACACTCTTATTCAGCACTCCAGAGGCAGAGGCAGGTGGAGCTCTGAGTTCTAGGCCAGCCTGGGCTGCATAGATAGACCCTGCACCCTTGCTCCTCTTCAGACAACCTGTTCCCAGAACTCAAGTCAGATGGCTCCCAATGACCTGAACTCCAGGTCCTGAGGATCTAGAACCCTTTTCTGTCTCTTTGGGCACTGCACATGTGGGAAACATAAACACATACACATAAGTAAAAACATCTGAAAAGAAGAAGATGACACCGGGTGTGAGGTGTGCGCCTTTAATCCCAGCACTGGGGAGGCAGAGGCAGCTGGGTCTGTGCACATAGTGAGCTCCAGGACAGCCAGGGCTACATAATACAGACACCCTGTCTCAAAAGAAGAGGAAGAAAGAAAGGAAGGAAGGAAAATTAAGCAGAGAACAGTTGAGGAAAATGCCCAGTTTTGACCTCTGCCCTCCATGTGCATATGAACACGTGTACATACATGTAAGTACATGCATACACAAGCTGCTTGTCACTGTCAAGTGAGTGGACCCATCTGAAGTGCAGATTTTCCCGTCCATGTGGTCCAGAAATTCTCTGAAGGTTGGTGAGAGATGGGTTGAGTGGTAAGGGACAAGTGTGCTTTTGGTGGCACCGAGTACACTGCTGCCAGGCCACGCCACTGACTTCCAGTCCCTTTGACTGTGGCCTCTCCTTTTCTCTGCCTTTTATCTGTTCCCGAAAGATCTTCTGACAAGATCAGCCTGGGGCTTCTCATAGGTTTTCTTGTTCCATCTATTGTACAGAATCTGGTGGAATTGCTGCAGCTTCCTGGCTTAGAGGAGGACAGAACCTTCCAGAAAGAGATAGGTCTCAAGACCCTGGTGTTCAAAGCTTACAGGTAACATCCTTCAGGATTAGAAGTCTCTACCCTGCATTCCAGCACTAAGCTTCCTGGCTCGTGGCTCCCACAGGTCACCTACAGTTAGCTATGCTGCCTGGCTCTGCAGGGGACACTCGGCCCACTATGTTTAAAGGACATCCTCAGCAAGGATGGCAGCCATGAGTTTTCAGAGTTCTTCATCTAAGACTTGGGGGTTAGCCTTAGTTTCTGTCTCTTCTTCTGTCCAGTAGAAGCTCTGAGAGAGCGACACGTTGTAAAGGCATTGACAAAGTAGAGCAGCCGGGTCAGGGAGCCTGAGCTGAACTGGGTAAAACCGAGCACCTCAGCTCCTCACACCAAGAGCTGAGTCTTAGTGTGGCTGGCTCATCTGAAAGTGACTGTGTACAAGGACGGGGCTAGGCGGATGGCAGAGGAGTGTGCATGTCATCTCCCAGTCTCCCTAGGGTGCCCAGTCTTTGCTCCTCCTGCTGTGTATATCAAGGGCAGCACTAAAGCTCTGTTGGCCCTGTAGAATTTTGGTGTGGGTTTTTTTTTTTTTTTTTTGAAAAGATACAGTCAGAGATGAATAGATAGTTATGGTGTAGACACATAGACAGCGACGAGTAGGGTTCTGTTGGGTCCAGTGAGCACTCCTCTCTCGCCTTCCTCTAGTCGCCACCATCCTGGGGAGCTGCCTCCTCTGACATCAGTCAGTGAAAGACAGTGGCTCGTGTTGTACCTGCAGAGCCATCTGAAATTGCTGGGACACTTGGAAGCGTGCCTGCAAAGTGTTAGGGTAGGGTTTTGCAGGCGATGATCCAGAGTTAAAAATCCTGTTTCCAGCTTTAACATTAAGCCTGCCAGAAAGGACAGCCCTGGTGTTGGGCAACTGTTGGCTTTAGAAGGTGACTCTCTCTCTCCGTCAGGTGTTTCTTCATTGCTCAGTCCTATGTGCTGGTGAAGAAGTGGAGCGAAGCCCTCGTCCTGTATGACAGAGTTCTCAAATATGCAAATGAAGTGAGTTCTCAGGGTGGAGCCTTCAAGAACAGCCTGAAGGTGAGCTGGTGGCCTCCCCGTGTTTCCAAGTGCTACAGAGAGGTACAGGGGCTGTGGGGGTGCAGCCACTGGGAGCTTCTAAGGCAGCCCTCCTTCTCCCTTCACCCCGAGTCACTGTACTGTAACCTACCCTGCTCTGGGCCTGAAGGGGGCTTAGCTATGACAGAAGCCATTTCAGCCAGCTCCTGTAGACACACCCGTAACCCTTGCCCTGAAGAGGCTGAGGCTGCAGAACCAGGAGTTTGAAGGTAGTCTAGGCGGCAGAGCGAGCTCAGAGCCACAGCAGAGCCTGTCTGCAGAGACAGGGTGGGGACTGCACTGCTGCTTGAAGAGAAGCAGGCCCCACATATGTCCTCAGATTGGAAACAAACCCCACGTGCTGTCCTCAGAAATCACCTGGCAAAGTTCAACAAGCTGTGTCCCCATCAGAGTGCCTCCGACTGGTGTGAGATCTGGAATTGACACTGGGGATTTCACAGTCTGACTCTACACCCACCTTTGTTCTTGGGGGTGTGGCTGGCCCAGCCTTTACCCTTACCAAGGTTCAGGGCTTTAATTTGCCAAATGCAAGTTCAAGTGGCCACCCCAGAGTACTCCTGAAGTTTAACAGGTGTGTACACTCTGGGTGTCAGCTTGCATTCAAACTCAGCAGGCAGAGCATTGTTCATTCGGGTGTTGTTCTCAAGCTGTGTCAGCCTTTCCCACTTGGAAGAAGCCAGGGCAGTGTTGGTATTGGTTTCTGATGTTTGCGGGGGTGGGGTCTCCAGGTTGTCCTCAAACTCACTGTGTGGCTGAGGCTGGCTTTGGACTCTTGGTTCTCTTTGCCTCTACCTCCCAAGGGCTAGGATTAGCCACCAGACCCAGCATGTGTTTGGATTTTTTGTTTTTCTTTTTTATAGTAGGACATTTTAAAAAATAGAGACTTGTTTGTTTGTCTGTCTGTCTGTCTTGTTTTTTGTTTTGTTTTGGGTTTTGGGTTTGGTTTTTTTTTTTTTTTTTTTTTTGGTTTTTCGAGACAGGGTTTCTCTGTGTAGCTCTGGCTGTCCTGGAACTCACTCTGTAGACCAGGCTGGCCTCGAACTCAGAAATCCGCCTGCCTCTGCCTCCCAAGTGCTGAGATTAAAGGCGTGCGCCACCACCGCCCATCCTTGTCTTGGTTTTTGAGACAAGGGTTTCTCTGTGTCCTGGAATTTTCCTGTGGACCAGGCTAGTCTTAAACTCACAAGAGATCTGCCCGCCTCTGCCTCCTACATATTTTTTAAGTCTAAGAAACCCCAGTGGGATCAGCTACCCCAGGCCTGTGGGGCTTATTGCTCACCTGGCCTGCTGGTGATGAATTCTCTGTTACTGCAGGACCTGCCTGACGTGCAAGAGCTCATCACTCAAGTGCGGTCGGAGAAGTGCTCGCTGCAGGCCGCAGCCATCCTGGGTGAGCCACCCCCTTAGTCTTGGCTGTGTCCCCAGACTCTGTTCTGCCACTCTTCTACACAGAACACCACTATTTTACTATAAGAAGCATTTTTTCAGTTAATCTCTTAAGATTGCTATTTCCTAGCCTTTTTGCCTGCTACGCTAGGCACTGAGCTGTGCAGAGCAATCTGGAAAACTGTCCCTTCCCCTTAGCATCCTCCGAACTCTGCAGCTCCTGAGGGTCGGCCATAGAGGATCCCTCTCTGTGTTCCTACCGACTAGCTTTACTTGGGATTTAGAGCCCTATTTACCACTGATGAAAAGCCAAGTGTACAAAGTCCTTGTTCTTACTAAATCCCTGTGGAATTTTCAGATGCAAACGACTCCCATCAAACAGACACCTCCTCCCAAGTCAGAGACAATACGGTAAGCCCAGCTGTGGTATCTGAGGGTCAGGGAGCGGTCTGTCCCTGGGTCTAGCCACCCTATTTCTTCCCTTTTCTTGCCCAGACACCCACAAACTATTCAAATGGCTTGGTGATGGTCCATATCCCCTAGGGAAGTGGAGGAAGGTCCCTCCAAGTTACTCTGTGCCAGTAACTAGTGTAAGATGCAGGGCTGGAGAGACGGCTTAGAAGAGCACTTGCTGCTCTTGCAGGGGACCCGGGTTTGGTTTCAGGTACCCACTGTGGCCTTCTGGTTGACATTCTGATCTGCCTTCCAGCCTCTGGTTGAACGGTTTGAGACCTTCTGCCTGGACCCTTCCCTTGTCACCAAGCAAGCCAACCTCGTACACTTCCCACCGGGATTCCAGCCCATCCCTTGCAAGCCTTTGTTCTTTGACCTGGCCCTCAACCATGTGGCCTTCCCACCCCTTGAGGACAAATTGGAGCAGAAGACCAAGAGCGGCCTCACAGGCTACATCAAAGGCATCTTTGGTTTCAGGAGCTAACCAGGCTCTTCCTCAGGGGCAGGGAGGTCCTGACTTACTCTGTATTGAGACAGACCCGGCAGGTTCCATGGCATTAAATCCAGTCCTGCATCGGCTGGGGCAGAGCTCAGCACCCTCAGCCTAAGGCCATTCATCTTGTGTGTTTGTGACTTACTTTTGTAGCCTGTCATCTTCTGGACCCAGAGTCAGGGTCTCGGTGTCCCCTGTGCCTTCTGGGGACTGCTGCTGTCCTGCCCTTGTAAGCCATGGCTGATCACTTTTGGTCAGTATGTGTTCGGGGTCCACACCAGGCTTGGGGAGCTTGGGGGTGTTTGTCATGTGTCCTCAGTCCCATGGATTTGAAATGACTCCTTACTGTGAGCATCCAGAGTCTCCTGAAGTTTGTCAATGACTGAAACATGGGCAGTGTCACCCAGAGTTGTGGTCAGCCTTACCCCTTCTCCGAGAACAAGCAGAGTGCTCTATTTTTAACTATGTCACACTCGTAAATGACGAAACCAAATCTTGTATTAAAAGGCAAAGATGATGGAGACTGTGCCTGGTCTTTGCATGTCCTCCCTCACCCTACACCCAGCTCTCCCGGGACCTGGTCGATAACCACGAGGGCAAGTGCACACTGCCTTCCTGGCAGCCAGATGGGGCTGATGCCAGGTGTGTATCCAGATGCGGCTGATGCCAGGTGTGCCTTAGAGGCAGTTTTCAGTGTCCTCATCTGTGAATTTAGATGCTGCTGCATTTTCTTCCACGTTCCTCTTCTGCCTGTGGCTGTTTGCTTTGGACATACTTTTCTTTAATTTCCATGACAGATTCAGTAACAGCCATCACAAAAATTAATGTAAGAAAGACTAAACCTAGCATAAACCTGAACTACACAGGTACCTCTTGGTCCCTTTGGAAAGCAAAGGTCCACCAGGAATGAAATGTTGCTTTTATGTGGTTCAGACCAGTACAGGCTGGATAGTGTGAGGGCAGGCGGAGGCTGAGGGTCTGAGGGTGTGTTCTTGAGGATGGATCCCGGCATGCACACCAAGGGTGGAAGATCTAGAAAGGGTTACAGAAACATGCTGGGCTAGCCTGGGGTGCTCAGAGGAACTGCCTTCTCCCTGAGGAATGGCTAAAGTGTGGGGGCGCTTTGCAGCTGTTCAGTACACGTGATTCTGGCTGTCGGGGAGCTCGTTCTGTTTAAGTTTCAGCATCTGCCTGTGATTTAGGAGTTTCCTTTTTTTCTCTCTGTTCCCTCCCTCCCCTCTGACCTTTCCTATGAAGGATGAATGGCCACAGGTTGACAGCTCCAGAGAGTCCTGAAGGCTCTGGTCAGTGTCCTGGATGGACTGAGGCAGTGCTGGGGGTCACTACATTTCCTTTTGGAATCGGTGATGGGACCCAGGCCTTGGCCATGCTGGGCAGGAGCTCTACCACCATCAAGTCACTGAAGTGCTGGGCCTTTATTCCTCCCCTCCCCTCCTCTGCCCTTGCAGTCCCAGGCCACACTGGCTGAGGCTCTGCATCTCTGTATTGCTCTGAGGCACTGCTGTGCCAGAGTTTGCGTGTTTGTGTGTGTGTGTGTCGAGGGCAGGGGTGGTCGGAGAGGTTTAGGAAGGGTCAGGACTGAGGTCTCTAATTAGCCAGCTCACAAACACTTTCATACAGGCAAGATTCATGGACACTAAGGCAGTCTGCATCACAGAGCTCAGGCTCAGGAGATGGGCCCTGTTCTCTTGTGGCTCATGTCTCCTCCTGGAAGGATTCCCTGTCTGTCTGCTGTCTCCCTGAGTTGAGAGGACTCCAGGGAGAATCCGCCCCTGTTAACACTCACTGGCTATATTTCTACCCAATGGGACACTGCAAGAGGTAGTGAGGGTTCTGCTGGGACAAGGGACACTGGTGCAGGGGTCCTTCAGAAACTCCTGGTTGTATTTCCCATCATGCCCTTACCTGATGTATGTCTCTCCCTCGGTGCTTCATATCAAGAGTGATATTTTTGGAACTTCTGCTTGCAGAGGGAGATTGCCAGGCCCCTGCACCCTTCCTTGTAGCAACGGAGGGTCTCACCAGAGCAGTGAGCTGACAGCTTGCAAGAAACCCTTGGACCATGGGAAAATAAGGTCTTAAAAGCTAGGCTGCTGGCTTCATCCTGTCCAGGAGAGAAGGGCCCTGCTCACTCTCACGTGCCTTAACCATACACGGCTAACCTCACGGGAAAGCTAGTTGATGGCAGGATTCAGAGTAGCCCCTTGCTGTCTGCAACTCTGAACATTCAGAGGGCTAAGAAAATACCCAAAAATAGCAAAGATATTTGCTGCTTTTGATTTAGTAGGTGTTTTTCTTCTTTGAGGACAGTTGTTGCTACAAAGGAGATAGAAAGCAGATTTCGCTGTAGGGTTTACCGATGCTCCAGGGCTCCAGAGAATAAATTGGAAGCTGCCTGCATCCTGACAGCACCAACTGGAAGTCTAACCTGCTGTTCCTTTAGCATTAGACACACTTGTGTGATGGCTGCCAGAAGTCTGCGCAGCCTGGGAAACTATGGTCAGGGACACTCCTGGGCAAGCCAGAAACCCACCAGTCCAGTGGATACATGCCTGACTTCCTCTCTGCCTCATCCTCTGCCCAGGAAGGGCTCTGCAGATGTCTACAGAGGGATTGTTAGTTTCGAGTAGGTTCCAAAAAAAAAAAAACAAACAAAAATCAACTTTATATGACACATTTATTATTACTGGGGGGAGGGGTGCACACATGCTGACATACTGTGGTGTGGGTATGGAGGTCATTCTTCCACCATGGTTTCGTCTCTGGAGTGCCGTGATTAGAACCTGGGCGGCTCCGGTTAGGTTTTTAAACTCAGCTTCCAGTCCCTTGGTGTAGAAGGCCCCGGAGGAAGAGCAGCGTCCGCCTTCCACACACTTTTCATGTTGCCCCGGCCAGGTGGGATGTGCCACCTTTGATTCTTCTGGCATTCCATTTTATAGACACTGCCAGAAGAACCTCTGCCAGGCAGCCATTCGGATTCCTGGGGCCCAACCTTGTGTGTCTGACTGAAGGAAGGAGGCTTCTCTCTCTAACTCCCCCACCTGGCTGTCCTCTCCAGGCCCAGTTGGTGGATGGCTTTGCAGCAACAGAGAGCACAAGGGAAGGAAGGACATTCAGGCTGTCCAAAGGTCAGGCAGCAGATTCTGTGCAAACCAAGGACAATTTCCTGTTTCCAGGGAAAAGAGAACTAATTGCCACCATCTGCTTCCAAGAGCCAAGGCCCGCTGAAGGGGAGTTGAGGCCTGGCATTGTTTGCCAAGTACTTCCCAGGGGCCTAGTTGGTCTTGTACTTAGCTGTGCTATAAGGTTCTCAGTTTGCTCAACCCTCCTCAGATACCACAGGCCCTTTGGCTTCACGTGAGCTCCCTACTTCAGCCCAGTTGCAGATTAGGGATATGAACGCACTGCCACTGGGCCCTGTCACAGGGCAAAGGGACTAACTCAGCTGATTTCAAATGTTTGGATCCACAGAGAAAGAAGGGGGGCAAGGGGCAGAGAGGACCAGAACCCATGTCTCACGGGGCTGTAAGTGGGCACCTGGGGTCCGCCCTGTTAACTGGTACCTCTGAGCTGTGCTACTAAGTTTCTATTTGTTTTTGTTTCTTTCTGGTTTAGACAGGGTCTTGGCATCAAATTCTACATCAGTCCTCTTGCCTCTGCCTCTCAAATAGAAGAATTATAAGAATATATCACCATTAGCCGGGCGGTGGTGGCACACGCCTTTAATCCCAGCACTTGGGAGGCAGAGGCAGGTGGATTTCTGAGTTCGAAGCCAGCCTGGTCTACAGAGTGAGTTCCAGGACAGCCCGGGCTATAAAGAGAAACCCTGTCTCGAAAAAACAAAAACAAAAAAAAGCAACAACAAAAAAAGAATATATCACCATTACTGGCTTGTGCCATAGAATTTTGTTTTGTGAAGCCTCATGGAATTCAAACTGGCCTTGAAGTTGTTCCATAGGTGAAGAGGACTTGAACTCCTAACCCTTCTCTCCAGTGTTGGGATAACAAGCTTGGTGGACCTCCCACCTTCTCTCAGAGAGATCCAACTCGTGCTATGGACACCTGTATTACCGAGTATGCTAGAAGCCACAGACTTACTTATTTTAAATTTAATTTTTTAAATTCTATGTGTTTTGCTACATCCTTTCCTGTGCACACCAGGCACACAAGGCTCAGGGTGGAGGAGGGCATCAGATCCCCTGGAACTGGAGTCATGGAGGGCTGTGAGCTACCATGTGGGTTCTAGGGATTGAACCTGGGTCCTTGGTAAGAGCAGCTAGTGCTCTTAACTGCTGAGCCATCTCTTCAGCTCCTTCGTTACTTATTTTTAAGACAGGGGCTCCTGTAGCTCTGGCTGGTCTCAAATTCGACAAAAGGCAGAGATGGCCTTGAACTGAACTTCTGCCTCTACCAATCCAGTCTTGAATTGTATCACCACATGGGGTTTATGGAGCACTGGATATTGAATCCGGGACACATGGTAGGCTGGCATGCTACTGACTGCACTTCATCCCCAATAGTAAAAGCCAAATTTAAAAAAAAAATGGGGTAGGTTATAGGGAGGATTAATACATTTAACTCAATGTATTCAAAATATCACTGCAATACATCATTAATGTTGGGAAAGAGGGCGACGTTTTGTCCTTTTCCTTGGAAAGCCTTTGAGAGCCACTGTACATTTTGTCCATGGAGCATACACTTTGGTGTGGCCATGTTCTCAGATGGCTGCCATGGGCAACATTACAGGTCTCAATAGAGACAGGAATACAGAGTCACAGCTTTCTCCTGCGATTTATTCCTGGGATCAAAGTGGCTGCCATCTGAGTGGTTCGCCTCAGAGGTAAGAGTCCTCCTGCCTACAGCTGGCCAGCCCTCATCTGGGAGCCGATTTGATTTCATCCGACAGTGGACAGTCACCCCAGGAAGTCGGGTCTTGTTTTTTTTCTTGCAGTGAGTCAATTAGCCCTTGAGCCTGGGAGCAGTGCTCAGCCCCCCCACAGTGTTGGTCCGCTGCCTGGGGGGCTTCTGAAGAGGAGTGGAGCCCGGTGGCTCAGACCAGCTGCTGTCTGAGTACCTTCCACCCCTCTACCCCACCTCCCACAGCTACCTCCCGGGAAGTGCCCTGACTCAAAGGTGAAAACAGCTGTCTGGACGCCAGGCTGGGGAAAGGCGTAGTTAGTGCAGACCTCCGGGCCATGCGGTCATAGAAATAGCACCTTGGGAGAAGAGCTGATTGCAGGCGTGACATTAGTGTTTAGGAGGAAATTGTCACTGGGATTGAAATGGAGGAGGGCTGGGATGAAGGCTAAGTGGTTTGCACCCCCGATGACATCTCACTAATCATTTTGTGCCTAGAGCGGTAGACATCGTAGGCCACCATGTTTCCTGTGGCTGTTAGCTGTGTCGGAGCCTCCCTCCGCCTTCTTCAGCCCTCTTTGCCACTAGCAACCCCTTTCAGGAGCTGAAAATGGAATCTCGTCTCTAGTTCAGTGACCATACTTAGTAGCTTCTTAGTGAGATGTAGCCAAAAGACAGCTGGGCCTCTTGTGTTGCTCTGAGGCCCTACTAGAAATAGGAGTTGACTTTGGCATCAGATGTGAGGGACAAGCCACTAAATCTTAATGTGATCATCAGACAGTCTGTCTGAGTCGGTAGAAACCACAAGGACCACTCGGTGGCTTTTCTACCTGGAAACCAGATAGAACAAGCCCAGTACTTGTGGACTTCACAGTGACCTCAGCTGCAGGGCTGGTCAATTCTGGTCGTGACTCAGGGAGGTGGGTAGCCTGGCCTCTCAGAAGCTAGCCTGAGTATCTTCTGAGGGTCCTATCTGAACATGGAGGATCAACTGGGCAGCACCCATATTTTAAAAATATCAGGTTAGACAGAGCAGTTCTGGTGGTTCACACCAGTAATCCCAGCACTTGGGAGGCTGAGGCAGGAAGGTTGGTTGCCAGTTTGGGTTATAGAGCAAGAGCCTGTCTTAAGTTTAGAAGAAAAAAAAGTTAGCTGCCTGGTGTGAATGTCTACCAGCTGCTCCGTGGGTGACAGAGCAAGGCTCGGGGTGGCCCCACCTCTACACCTCTCTGAGCAGGCTGAGCTATGGGTGGGGCCCCGGTTGATAGTGGACCTCTGTGCAAGGGCCCTAGGGGTTGGCTAACCCCAGCTCTAAGACTCGCTGAGCCAGGGCCAGCCTGGCCACTTCCCCACCTGGGTGTGATCGCTGCTCTCTGGCTGGGCATGTGGGTGTGACAAGTCCAATCCTCCGTGGGAGTCGCGCCGGCGTCCCGCCCCTGGGCTGTGCCCTCTCCTCCCAGACTGGTTGTGCAGGAGCTGGCTGCGCACGTCGGGGCGGGCGCTGGGGCATGCGCGGGCCGGGCCTGGCAGAGACACCGCACCTGCAGGGAGGAGCCTCCCAGAAACTGCTTTCTCGGGCCGCCGCCCCACCTCTCCAGAGCCCGGCTAGTAGCCAGAGAAGACGCGCGTCGCCTTCCCGCCCTCCTCCCAGGAGAGCCCAGCCTGAGCCGGCACCTGCTTCACCACCATGTTCAAGGGGCTGAGCAAAGGCTCCCAGGGGAAGGGGTCCCCTAAGGGTTCCCCAGCCAAGGGGTCCCCCAAGGGCTCCCCCAACAAGCACAGTCGGTGAGCGGGGCTGTGGGTAGCGGTGCTGGGATCAGGGTGGTGCAGGGCCCAGGTATGTTCCAGCTACCTGTTGGCGGCAGAGCCCAGTTCTGGCATTTGGTGTCCTGAGGCCAAGGGCCTAAGGGTGGCCTCTCTCCTGCCTGGGGCCCAGGTTGAACAAGGGATGGATAGACTGCTGCCGCCCCCATTCTCTTGAGGAAGAAGGGTGTGGGGGACACAGGTGGAGGGTGACCTTTCAGAGATGCTGGACAGGGTGACTGGGAACAGCAGAATCTGGCTCCCTGTTTGTCAGTCAACCCTATCGGCCCACTTGGATTGGATAAGTCTTGGAGCGCGAGTGTGGATACAGGGTGGGCAGGAGTAAGACGCTCGAGAGAGGGGTTTCTGAGCTGTACTTCATCCCACCTAAAACACTAGGTTTCTGTCCTGGGTCTTGGCTGTCTCCTTCAAGAACCAGGAGGCCTTTTCTTGGGGCTGAGAGGAGGTGGTACCATGTACCAGTACCTCTCAGCAGAGAGACTTGACCATGTTCATCCTGCTCACTGGCCCCAAGCCCTCTGTAAGAGGCGGCAGCCGGCCTGGAGTCAGGTGTCGGGGTGCAGAGGTGTCAAGATAAGAGTGCAGATGAAAGGCTGAGATCCAGGTACCCATTACCTCGACAGGGATCAGGGTGCCAACCCAGAGGCTGGGCATCTGGGCCAACAGGAAAGACAGCGCTTAAGACTCTCACTGGAGTGACCTGTCTCCCTGAGGCGCTGAGCCCAGCCCAGGGTGGAGTGTGTAGTTCCCAGCGGAAGCATCTCTCCCAGGAGGCCTAACCTGAGGCTGGGCTCTCCCTGGAGTCCCAGAAGCCTCCTGGCCTCCGGTCCCCCACTCCTGCAGCTTCATTCACATGTCCTGCTGAGGGCTCCTTGTTCCCGCAGTGGTGTCAGCTCACCGAGCTCTTCTTTACTGAGCACCTGTGGTATGCCCCGCCTGCCCTAGCCTCTGGGAATGCCCGGCAAGCAAAACACTGGTGTCCCTACCTTGAAGGTGCTCACTTCCGCACAATAAAAATTAACGCGCTGCCTTTAATCTCAGCACTCCAGAGGCAGAGACTAGCGGATCTGTGAGTTGGAGGCTAGGCCAGCTAGGGTTACAGAGTGAGACTGGTGGCTGGAGAGATGACTTAGTGGTTAAGAGCACTGGTTGCTCTTCTAGAGGACCTCAGTTCAATTCCCAGCTTCTCCGTTCACAAGTCTGTAACTTCAGGTCCAGGGAGTCTTCTTCTGGTCTCCACTAGACATCAGGCATACGCATGATACACAGACACGCATTAAGGCAAAACATCTGTACACATACAAATAAAATAAGACGTACTAGATGCTGGGTACGTGGCTTCCCACGGGCTAATTCTTCAAGTGCCTAGGAGACCTCTGTGCTCAGGGACAGGCATGGTGGCACATGCCTTTAATCGTGGCACTCAAGGCTCAGGCAGGCAATCTCTATGAATTTGAGGCTAGCCTGGCCTATTTAGTGAGTTTGGACTAGCCAAGGGTACATAGTGAGATCCTGTCTCATAGGAGTAAAACAAAGCCTGTGCTGGAGATATTAAAGCCCCATTTAGCCAGGCACGGTGGCTCACACTAGTAATTCCAGAAGCTGATAGATAGTCCAGCCTGGGCAACAGAGTATGTTCTAGGCCAGCCTGGGCTATAGAATAAGACTTGGTTGTGGGTTTTTGTTTGTGGGAGTTTTTTTTGGGGGGGGATTGGTTTTTTATTTTGTTTGTTTGTTTGTTTGTTTGTTTGTTTGTTTGTTTGAGACAGGGTTTCTCTGTGTAGCCCTGGCTGTCCTAGAACTCACTCTGCAAAACAGAATGGCCTCAAACTCACAGAGATCCTCCTGCCTCTGCCTCCTAGGATTAAAGGCATGCAGCAGCACTGCCCTACTGTTGTTTGTCTTTTTAAGGTTAAAAAAAATTAAATAAGGGCTGGAGAGATGGCTCAGCGGTTAAGAGCACTGACTGCTCTTCCAGAGGTCCTGAGTTCAAATCCCAGCAACCACATGGTGGCTCACAACCATCCGTAATGAGATTGGATGCCCTATTCTGGTGTGTCCGAAGACAGCGACAGTGTACTCATAAATAAAATAAATAAATAAATCTTTAAAAAAAATTAAATAAATCCAGATGTGGTAGCATATGTCTGTGAACTCAGGACCTCAGGAGGAGGAGGCAGGATGACCAAGCCAATCTTGCCTACGCACTGAGTACTCATAAGAAGGACCAAACTGGTCTTGGCCACAGACTTGTCAGGAAGTTCTCTTCAATGACATCCCCTGAAGGGTCCAGGTGCAGCTCTGCTACACTTCCCTGTGGCCCCGAGTGTGACTCCTGCAGGGTGTTGTGCTTACAAGGATGCCTATTGAGTCTGCCTGATTCTCACCCCAGAGCTCAAGCACACAGTAGGAACTTTGAAAGCTGCATGGGCAAGAAGCTTGGGGATTGAGCAACAGGCTTCCTCAGGGTATGCTACAGAGCCAAGTGGGTCGGAGGCTCTTGAGTCCCCAAGTCAGCAGGAGGATATTGGGGTACCCCCTCTCCCTGCCTGGTTCCTCCAGGGAGTCACTAAAATTCCTTACTGCTGAAGCCCCTTGGGCAAGAAGAATGGGGAAAGCAGACAAGGCAGGGGTGAGGGGGTGGGGAGAAGTTGGGGCTGGGAATTTGCCTATACTCCCTGCCCTCAGTCAGTACAACTGCCTCTCCTGAAGCCAGACAGGCTGTCTTAGGAAATTTCCTTTCTCTCTGGGCCACCTGCTACCACCTCAGGAAGCAGGCAGGCGTTGGGCAGGTGTTGGCATACCCGATGAAGCCGCACACAACTCTCACTTTGTAAACCTTCTATGGGAGGACAGTACCCTCATCCTCCACCTAAGGCTGAGCCTCTCAGAGCTCAGATCCCAGACTCTTCCCTGTAGAAGGCTGGGGTGGGGGGAGTGGGTCCTACGAGGCTGGCACAGAGGACCTTTTCGTAATTGCTGTCCTGTGCCCCTGACAATCCAACCAGGGCTGCAACCCAGGAACTGGCTGTGCTCATCTCCCGAATGCAAGCCAATGCTGACCAGGTGGAAAGGGACATTTTGGAGACGCAGAAGAAGCTGCAGCAGGTAAAGACTGAGAGTTCCCAGAGGGTCTCCCATGAAGAGATAGATAGCCTAGTCCTCAACTGTCCACTGCCCACCACAGCCGAAGGCAGGGTTTTCCTTCTGCACCATGCTCTCTTCTTTAGGAGTCAAACAGAGGGACATTTTGCTATCTGACCTAGGTGTCCTTGCCACCTGCCATATGGATGCCCTAGCCTTCTGCTTGGTGATCCCCAGGGTGGGCTGGTACAACCAATCCCAGGGCCTGGTGGGGAGGGGTCTGTCCAGCAGGGGCAGGTGAACAAGGACTTCAGGAAAGCTGGGAGCCTTTCAGCCCTGCACGTGAGTCATGTCTCCCCAGGATCGGCAGAATGGTGAGCAGAACCAGGCTTTACAGCACCAGCAGGAGACTGGCCGCAACCTGAAGGAGGCAGAGGTACTCCTCAAAGATCTCTTCCTGGACGTAGACAAGGCTCGGAGGCTCAAACACCCACAGGCTGAGGAGATTGAGAAAGAGTGAGTGAGCTGGTCTCACAGTGGAGGTGTGGGGATCCCTTAAGAGCCCAGCCCAGCTCTGACCTGGTGTCTCCTCCTTGGCAGCATCAAGCAGCTGCACGAACGGGTGACCCAGGAGTGCGCGGAGTATCGAGCTTTGTATGAGAAGATGGTGCTGCCGCCGGATGTGGGGCCCAGAGTCGACTGGGCACGTGTGTTGGAGCAGAAACAGGTCAGGGGCGGCCATACATGGACACGTTCTCAAGGTGCAATCAGAGAGCAAGACAGAATGGCGTCTACTGGAGCTTTAACTTCCAACCTGGGAATAGCTCAGGGATTGCCGAGGGGAGGTTTCCTGCAGAAGGCACTGAGGGGTGGAAGGACTTAGCTGACTCACAGTGACGAGAGGGAACCTCCTGGGAAGGCAAAAGGCTCCCACTGGGGGGACTGGGGTAGGATGGACACTGGACATACCAAGTCACAGGACACTGAGCAGTTGTGATTAATGCATTGTGATGGCAGACAGGGACCGTGGGGGAAGGGCAAGTCCTGGGTCTGGCTGGACATGTCTAGGCAGCAGTTGCTGAGGCAGTATAGTGTGAGCCCTGAATCCTGAGAACCAATGGGACTCAGGGCCTCAGTCCTGATGGCCACATGAGACGGTCATGTCCCCACACTGGGGAACAGCTGCCATTCGCCCAGGCTGCTTATCCGTCCTGTGCATTCTTTGATCTATGAGTAACTCTGCCTCTCCTGCTGTGGGGAGGGCATGGGTGGCTTTGGGGGTGGGAAGGGTTCTCTGGGCTGTAGGATGCAGACCTTCCTTCTAGGACTGAGGACTTGACTCTTCTGCAGAAGCTGGTCTGTGACGGCCACTATGGGCCCGGGATGGCAGAGCTGGAACAGCAGGTGGCCGAGCATAATATCCTGCAGAGAGAAATCGAGGCTTACGGGCAGCAGCTGCGGACGCTGGTGGGACCGGTGGGTGCATCCCTGTCCAGCCTGGTGTGGATCCCCCGTCACAATGAGCCTAGATATTCTGGCCGTTAAAGGGAGAGTTAAAGAGGAGAGATGTTGGTGGGGATCAGCCTACACGTGGGGGGGCCGTATGAACTAAACTCCTGCTTCTCTCTTTGACTGAGGCAGGATGCAAACACTATCAGGAACCAATACCGTGACCTACTGGTGAGCTGGGGCCGGGTGCTACTGTTGGTGGGACCTCTTTGCCTCAACTCTTCCCGGGGTCACTGTTGCTGACACTACGTCTTGTCACCTTCTCTCCTGAGCATAGAAGGCAGCCTCATGGCGCCGACAGAGTCTGGGCAGCTTGTACACACACCTGCAAGGTTGCACGAAGCAGCTGAGCGCCCTGGCAGATCAACAAGGCCACATCCTGCAGCAGGACTGGAGTGACCTCATGCCTGACCCCACTGGCGTGAGGCGAGAGTATGAGGTCCGTGGGGACAGGCCTGGGCAGCAGAGGTGTCTAGGGTCATCTTCTTGCTCATGGCTGTCCCCACTTCAATCATCTCTAGCACTTCAAGCAGCATGAACTGCTGGCCCAGGAGCAGAGTATAAACCAGCTGGAGGATGACGCGGAGCGCATGGTCGAGCTTGGGCACCCGGCCGTTGGGCCCATCCAGGTGTGGAAGTCCCGCCCGTGCCCGTCCTCCCTCACCCTGTGCACCCCAAACAGAACAGAGGGCTGGTGGGTGTAGCAAGATTTCAGTGTTTAACCTGCTGTGTTCCAGGTCCACCAAGAGGCCCTCAAGATGGAGTGGCAGAATTTCCTAAACCTTTGCATCTGTCAGGAGAGCCAGCTGCAACACGTGGAGGACTACCGCAAGGTGAGCCTGTGCCCGGGGAACAGGGGGCAACATAGCACATAGGGGCCGCTGAAAAGACAGAGCTGGGCCTTTATGCCTAAGTCCCTGTGGGGGAATAATATCAAGACCGACCTTCTCAACAGGGGGACTTCACCCCTAGCAAGTGAGGTGTTTTTTTTTTCTAATTTTTAAAATTAATGAATTAATTATTTTGAGACAGTCTCGGGTAATCAGGTTGACCTCAAACTCACTATGTAGCCGGGATGATCTGGAACTTCCAACACTCTTCCTAAGCACTGGCCCTAAAGCAAGCACAACCACGCCTTTTTATGTCACGCTGGGAACTGAACCCAGGGCCTCTCTATAAACTCTATAAACGCTACACACTAAGCTATATCTCCTGCCCCTGAGTTATTTTTCCTTTCCTTTCTTTCTTTTTATTATTATTTTAAGCAATGTGTGCATGTGTATGTCTGTGTGTGACTGTGTCACGTGAGTGTGGGTGCCTGAGAGGCCAGGAGCAGGCGGATCTCTATGAGTTCAAGGACAGTCTGGTCTACCTAGCAAATCTGAGACCAACCAAGACTATAGTAAGAACCCCATCTCAAAAAAAAAACTTCGCCAGGCGGTAGTGGCGCACGCCTTTAATCCCAGCACTTGGGAGGCAGAGGCAGGCGGATTTCTGAGTTCGAGGCCAGCCTGGTCTACAGAGTGAGTTCCAGGACAGCCAGGGCTACACAGAGAAACCCTGTCTCGAAAAAACCAAAAAAAAAAAAAAAAAAAAAAAACCAAACAAACAAAAAAAACTAACAGAAGGGGTCTAGTGTGGTAACCGTAGCTGAAAGGTCATACAGCTATCCTCGCACTTGGGGAGCAGAGAACAGGATGACATGCTTGAGGATAGCCTGGGCTACTTAGTGAGACCCTATTGCAAAAAAAGAAGATAAAATAACTAGAGGTAGGTATATCTCAGTACTAGAAGAATTGACTGGCATGCACCAGACCCTTGAGTACAAAACCCAGCATATTGTCTTATGACACTAAAAGCTATTCTCAGCGATCCAAAATTGTCCCATTTGCAGACACCCCCTTTTAAAAAGGTCCCATGGTCGGGGTAGATGTAGTTGGTCTTTGCTGAGGTGGTTGAGATTTAATCTGTTTTGTTTTATTGTTGTTGTTGTTGTTTAAAGCTGGTTTGAGTGTAGCTGCCTGGGCTTAGCCTGACTTGAATTTTATCCTAGTATGACTTTAGCCTGGTCCTTGTCCAGCTATTTTGCAGGGTCAGTGGGTAGTAGGTTGCCCCCTGGCTCTCCCCTTGACCACCCACTGATCTTAGTTCCAGGAAGAGGCAGACTCAGTCAGCCAGACCCTGGCAAAGCTCAGCTCCAACCTGGACACCAAGTACGGCTTTGGCACTGGGGCCTCTTCCGGCTCCCCCACAGAACTCCTGCTACAACTGGAGGTGAGACAGTTCCACTGGGCCATCTGCATTCTGCTCCTGGGTTGGAGCTTTCTCTCTCTAGAAAAGAGGTCCCCAGTGCAGCCCTAAGCCCCAGGAGAAGGGGCTGCTCCAGCAGGAGCCCTGACCCGCGTACACCTCAGTATGCTATCTGTATCATGACCTGGAAACCTGGACGAACCCTGAGATTCCCCCACAGCTTCTGCCCTGGAGGCCTGGCGTGGCACTAGCCAGCATCCGTACCCTCCGTCCATCCACAGTCTGACTTAGCTTCTCCCACACTCCGCTTGGGAGATGGAAAGGAGGCAGGTGGCTTCTATGGCAGCCTGGCCTGAGCTCCTGTTGCCTGGGTCTCCCCAACAGGCAGAGGAGAAGCAGCTGGCCGTAGCAGAGAGGGCTGTTGGGGAGCTGCAGCGGCGAAGCCAGGAGGTGGCCCCACTGCCACAGCGCAGGAGCCCACCCAAGCAGCCCCTGCACGTGGACAGCATCTGTGACTGGGACTCAGGAGAAGTACAAGCTCCACCTGCCCTCCTCGCCCGCCCCAGCCTCTGTCCCCCACCTCCCCACACTGCTTCTGTCTCTGACCCACCCCTCCCTAACCCTCCCCCTTCTCACTCCTTCCCTGACCCAGCCCCACCCCTCTCAAACCTGTCCCACCTCTGATCTGTCCTCATCTTTACCCCAGCCCCTCCCACCTCTCCTCCAGACTTGTTCCAGCTGCTGTCTCCACCCATCCCTGGCCCCAACACCACCCCATCTTGCACCTAGCCATCTCTTCAGTCCCAACCCTCCATCCCACACGAGGCCCCCTCCATTCTCAGGTGCAGCTGCTTCGGGGAGAGCGGTACACACTCAAGGATAATGCTGACCCGTACACGTGGGTGGTTCAGGGCCCTGGAGGAGAGACCAAGAGTGCCCCAGCTGCCTGCCTCTGCATCCCAGCACCAGACCCTGACGCTGTAGCCAAAGCCTCCAGGTGGCTCACCCCAGGATGCCCACACGCACCAGGGCCAGTGCTTCACTCAGGCAGTGGGTGCTAGAGCTGGATAGGCAGAGAGACAGACGCTCTCCTCTCCTCTTCTCCAGGCTGGCCACGGAGCTGCAGACCCTGAAGCAGAAACTGTCTACAGAGAAGAGCCGTCTGAAGGCTGCGGCTGTAGAGCATTTACAGCCCGGCCAGCAGGGTACCGGAGGATGGTCAGGGAGGGCACTGATGGTGGGCATGCCGGGTAGGAGGTACTCAATCTGTCTGAGTAGACAGTTCTTCCCTCAGTTAGGCCCTGCCCATCCTCCAGGTCCTGCAGGCACCCAGGGAGGGCCCATCTCAGGCAAACATATGGTAGGCCTGGATCCTCACTGTCACTTCTGCCCCCAGCTCCGGCAGGGTCAACCCAGGCTGACCCACAGGCTCAGAAGCTCCTGTCACAGATGACCCAGCTGGATGGGGATCTGGGTCAGATCAAGAGGCAGGTGCTGAGCTGGGCTCGGAGCCCACTGAACCAGTCTTCTCCACTGAAGGACCTCGAGGGCCGCATCCACAGCTATGAGGTGAGTTAGCCTTAAGGGAAGAAAGGGGCCTGCCCTGAGGATGTACACACTCCTGGGGCCATGGACTCAGAAAATCGGGCTTCCATTCCGATTCTTCCACCGACAGGCTCTGTTGTCGTGGATGAGTCAGTATTCTGACTGGTTTTCTCACATCCTTTGGGCATCCTGGAGGCGAAAGTGTGAACAAGTCTGGCCCAGAGTAGAGGCCAGACACATGACGTTTTTTCTAATGAGAGTCGTCGGAACAGCAAGGAAGCCAGGGATATCCCATAGAGGGAGAGTTCTGAGTAACATAGGGAAAGCCTACCTGGAGGGATGGAAACACTGTCTTGACAGCCAGTGAAGGCCTTGTTCTCTGACACATGAACCCCGCGGCCTGAAAGTGCCTGAGCATTCTAGTTGGCCTTCCAAACTGGTTTCTGTTCAAATACAGCATACCATTAGTGTTTGGTTTTTTTTTTTTTTTAAATGTAACCGTGTTCTTTTATATTGCCGTCTAACCTGTTCCAGTCTGTCTAGCATGCAGTATGGACAGTGAGGGAGGAGAGGGGGAGGGGAGGACAGCAGCCCAGCCTGATCAGGGGGTAGGGGAGAGGCTTCCCAAGGGCGGGGGATGTGAAGTCAGGGGCTGTATGTGGCTGCTCTGGCGTAGGGGGAGGAAGCTGGGTGCTCACTGGAAGGTCTCCCAGATGGGACACGGGTGGAAGGGAAGGCGTGGGTGCAGGATGCCAGAGGCTGATGGCTGACCCTGCCACACCAAAATAGGTGAATTAATTGTGATGAGAGACGGAAGGCAGCTGCCCTGAGTGAACTCAGCCAGGGGTTCTGCCTGCTTAGCCCAAAGCAACAGCAAGGCCTGACAGTGACCAGGACACTGACTGACAGGCCACACGGTGTGCCTGGTTCTTCTTGCTAAGGATCTCATTTCACGCCCCCAATCCATCATTCCGCAGCTGAGGGCGTGGGTGGGGGGGGGGTGGTGAGAAAGATTGTCCTGCCTTAGGCTATCCCCATGGGGACAGGAAGAGGCAGGCCTGGCCCTACACTTGTACTACGCCTTCACAGGCATAGGGTTAGGTGATCCAGACGTTCCTGACTGTGTTCTCTCTCTGCCTGCTCCTCCACTGACCCAGGACACAGCACAGCGCCTTCAGAGCCTGGGAGCTGAGAAGGAGGGGGCCCAGCAGGAGTGTGAGACGTTTCTGTCTACTAAGCCTAGGGGTTCAGCTGCCCTGCAGCTGCCTGTGGTTCTCAACAATGTCAGGAATAAGTACAATGATACGCATAGCCTGTGCCACCTCTACGGGGAGAAGTGAGTGCACGGGAGAGGACCATCTTGAGGGCCTCGGAGTGTGTGACTGAGCTAACTGTTACCTCTTCACTGCAGAGCCAAGGCTGCTCTGGGCCTGGAGAAGCAGATCCAGGAGGCAGACAGGGTCATCCAAGGCTTTGAAGTAGCTCTGGCCCAGGAGGGCCCCATCCCTGAAGGCTCTGGGGCACTGCAGGAGAGGGTCAGCGAGCTGCAGGTAGGGTTCGGCGGCAGCTTCCTGACAGGAGTGAAAGTAAGGAGTGGTCTGGGTATCTAGGGAGCCTGGAGCATGCTCCATTCTGTCTCCCTTTTCCACAGCGCCAGCGGAAAGAGCTCCTCCAGCAACAGGCCTGTGTGCTGGGGTTGCACCGCCAGCTGAAGGCCACCGAGCATGCATGCGGTGCGCTGCAGAACAACTTCCAAGAGTTCTGCCAAGACCTGCCGCGGCAGCAGCGCCAAGTGCGTGCCCTCACTGACCGTTACCATGCCGTGGGGGACCAGCTGGATTTGAGGTAAGTAGAAGGAAGGGGTGTCTGAGCACTGATGCCAGTGAACTAGTGACTTAACCCCTCTGGGGCTGTTTCCTTGCCTCTAAAATGGATAACTATTCTTAATTCCCTTCCTTATGAGTGCCAGGCGGGCACCGTTCACTGTGTCTCTGAGGCACAGTCTCTGTTACCTGCATGGCCTGTCTGTCACTCAGGGCTTTGGTTCTGTCTCAGGATGGAGGCATCTACCCACCTCCTCTGTGCATCTCCCAACCCATCCCTGGAGGTCAGCTTCTCATGCCTGTACGGAATCTTGTCCTCTGGCAGGGAGAAGATACTACAGGATGCTAGCCTCACCTACCAGCAGCTCAAGAACGGCAGGGACAACCTGAGCTCCTGGCTGGAACAGCTGCCCCATCACCAGGTGCAGCCCAGTGATGGGCCAAGCCAGATTGCCTACAAGCTGCAAGCACAGAAGGTGAGGGGCTCGGGCTACAGGCGTGGACATTACCTGAATTAGGGCCTGGCTTAGAGCTGGGGCCTCCAGGTACCCGTTTCTTTCCAGCCACCTCCCCAGCAGGGATAGCTGCTTGTATTCATGAGGCCAAAACTCGAATCCAAGAAGCTTCATAGGTCAGATCAGGAGGTGGTGGTGGTGTGGCCTGTACCCCTCCACAGCGTTCTCAACCCTGTTTCCCCTGGTGGGTTTCTCTTCATCCTTGCTAAGGCTAAAGGGGATAAACCAGGAGTGGAAGGTACCGAGCCACACCCTCAGGCACTCCACCTGCTGGGGAAGTCCATCCCTGCGGCCGATAAACACTTTTAGAGACTGGGCAGCCACCAGCTTGGTGTGAGCACCCCCTGGTGGACACATGTGGGAGCGAGGGCAAGTGACCTGAGGAAAAAAGCCCTGGAGTCAGAGGAGAAATGTCCCCACCCAAAGGACATTGGGAGGCAGAGACAGACCATCCAGTTCTTCTTGACATTACAGCATTGGGAGCCCTGGGGGAAGAGCGTCACCCTCAGATTGAAGGTTACTTATGGAGGCCTCTGAGGAGGCAGGACAGAAGTCCAAGGGGGCGAGAGCAGGACCATTTCCAGAAAATTCTCAGAGCATTTGGTACTTTTTTCTTTCATGTTCTCTCTTTCGCTTTCTCTCTCTCTCTCTCTCTCTCTCATTTCTCAGAGCATTTGGTATTTTTTTCTTTCGTGTTTTCCGTCCCGTTTCCCCCCCGCCCCCCGACAGGGTTTTTCTGTGTAGCCCTGCCTATCCTGGAACTCTCTCTGTTGACCAGGCTGGCCTTGAACTCACAGAAATCTGGCTGTCTCTGCATTACTACTGCCTGCCTGCCTTGTTCTTTCTTCCTTTCTTCCTTTCTTCCTCCTCTCCCTCCTCTTCCTCCTCTTCCTCCTCCTCCTTCTCCTTTTAGATCCTAGATGCATCTAGATGCATGCCCAGGGTTCAGAATGACTGGATAAGCAGTGGTTTCCAGAGGCTGTTCCCTGGAAGCTTGTCCAAGATGTTCCTTCTCAGGAGATGTTCCAAGGCTACAGGGTCTCACTGGGCAGTTGGAGCCAGCAGATATGTAGCCTAATGACACAAGAGCCACTGGGCCAAGACAGAACTCTAGGGCCATCAGACGAGAACGTCTGAGAGAAGGGAGGCATCCGAGTCCCCGTGCCTGTGTGTGCTGGCTGATTGTGGTGCTGGGGACACCAGCTGAAGGGGAAGGAACTTTCCCCAGCCCCTGTGACTCTTCCTTCCTCCATGGCAGAGGCTGATACAAGAAATCCTGGGGCGTGAGCAGGACCAGGCCACAGTGTCCCGCCTCACCCGGAACCTGCAGGAGGCCCTCCAGGTGAGCACTTCTACTTGGGTTTCTTCCTCTTATCCCACCAACCTCCCTCCCTCTTCCAGCTCCTGATCCCTGATGCCCAGTCTCTGTAAGTGACTTTCCCTCCTGTTCAGGACTATGAGCTGCAAGCAGATACCTACCGCTGCTCCGTGGAGCCCACCTTGGCAGTGTCCGCCCCTAAGAGACCCAGAGTGATTTCCTTGCAGGAGAGCATCCAGGCTCAGGTGAGGCTGGTCCCCGCAAGGTTTAGCATTTCCTGGCTGCATCTCAGGCCGGAGCTGACTCGGCTGTCCCTCTCCCCACTTTGCTCCCCAGGAGAAGAACCTTGCCAAAGCTTATACTGAGGTTGCTGCAGCAGAGCGGCAGCAACTGCACCAGCTGGAGTTTGCTAAGAAGATGCTAGAGAAGGTAAAAAGACCGTGCCCATCCTGTGGTCACAGCAGCCAACCTGGTCTGGTGTGGGCCCGGATGTCACCTTTCTCCCCTGCAGCCTCAGTCTCTGGACGGGCCTGAGTATAAAGATTTTTCCAGAAGTTCATACAGGCTGTGTCTATTCCGGGCAGGCTCTGGAGGTGCTCTCCAAGTCTTCACTTCGCCATAAGCAGCCCTCTGATGGGGACAAGAGAGCTTTAGAGAGCCAAGAAATGCTCCATAGTCCCCAGTCTTAGGACCCAGTCACATCGGCAGTAGGCCATCTAGGTCTCCATTGCAGGTTGAGCAGAAGCCAGGAACTCTTTATGGTGCCTGTGACTTGCCCGCTTTTCTCTTCTTGAGCCCCCTTTTTTTTCCCAGTATCTACAGAAGGTTAGCCCCGCCTCAGGGGGGAGGGGCAAGGCTGAGGGCGGGGGACGAGGCTAGTGAGGGCCCGCCCCGCCTCAGGGGCCGGGCTGAGGAGGCCCAGACCCTGCTTTGTATCCTGATAGCATCTATCTGAGCTTTTCAAAATCTGTGTCCAAGTATCCCAAGTCGTCAGCTTCACCGCTCGGGGTCTACCAGGAAGTCTAATAAAGCAGGCTGAGGTCTCTGACTTCAGGAGTGGGGTGCAGAAAAATGGGGCTCCAATCTTTTCTCTGCTCACCCCAGTACTGTCCTCTCTTTCCCGTTACCACAGAAGGTGCTTAGTGAGGACATCCAAGCCATTCACAGCACAAGACAAGGATCTGAGAGTCCGGCACAGGCAAGGACAGAGTCAGAGGTCCTGAAGACCCAGCTCGAGGAAGAGAGGAAGCGGGTGGCTGAGGTACAGCGTGAACTGGAGGAGCAGAGGCAACAGCTGCTGCAGCTGAGGACCCAGCAGCCTGTGGCGAGGCTGGAGGAGAAGGAAGTGGTAGAATTCTACCGGGACCCCCAGCTGGAGAGTAGTGTGTCTCAGGCATCATCCCAGGTGAAGGAAGAGGGCAAGAAACGAGCCCGCCTACAGGCCGAGCTGGAGGCGGTGGCCCAAAAGGTTGTCCATTTGGAGGGCAAGAGGAAGACCATGCAGCCTCACCTGCTGACCAAAGAAGTCACCCAAATTGAGAGGGACCCTGGCCTGGACAACCAGGTTACCCAGCTCCACAATGAGATGCAACGGCTGCATGAGGAGAACGCAGTCCTTGTGGCCAGGCTGGAGGAACTGAAGGATGAGTTGCTGGCCCTGGAGCAGAAGGAGATGAATGTGAAGGAGAAGGTCGTGGTGAAGGAGGTGGTTAAGGTGGAAAAGGATCTGGAAATGGTTAAGGCGGCCCAGACTCTAAGGCTACAGATCGAGGAAGATGGTGCACGGAGGAAGAGGGCGAAGGAGGCCGTTGCTAAGATACAGGCTCGAATCAAAGACCTGGAGCAGGCGATCAGCTCGGTGGAGCCCAAGGTCATCGTGAAGGAAGTGAAGAGGGTGGAGCAGGACCCCAGCCTTCTCAAGGAAGCCTCCAGGCTGAGAAGCCTCCTGGAGGAGGAGAAGAAGGCCAATGTCACGTTGGCCAGGGAACTTCAGGAGCTGCAGGACAAGTACAGGGTGGTGGAAAAGCAGAAGCCCAAGGTGCAACTGCAGGAGCGTGTCAGTGAGATCTTCCAGGTGCACCCGGAGACAGAGCAGGAGATCCTGAGGCTCCGGGCTGAGCTGGAGGAGGCGGGCAGCAAGAAGAGCAGCGTGGAGCGGGAGGTGGAGAAGCTGCTGCCTGAGCTGGAGGTCCTGCGGGCTCAGAAGCCCGTGGTGGAATATAAGGAGGTGACTCAGGAGGTGGTGAGACACGAGAAGAACCCAGAGGTGCAGCGGGAGATCGACCGTCTCAAGGCTCAGCTCAACGAACTGGTCAACACCAACGGGCGCTGTCAGGAGCAGCTCATCCGGCTCCAGGGCGAACGCGATGAGTGGAAGCGAGAAAGGTCCAAGGTGGAGACCAAAATGGTGAGCAAAGAAGTCGTGCGGCACGAGAAGGATCCGGTGCTGGAGAAAGAGGCCGAGCGGCTCCGGCAGGAGGTGCGGGAGGCTGTCCAGAAGAGGCGAGCCGCCGAGGATGCCGTCTATGAGCTGCAGAACAAGTATCTGCTGCTGGAGAGGAGGCGGCCCGAGGAGCAGATCGTGGTGCAGGAGGTGGTGGTCACCCAGAAGGACCCGAAGCTGCGCGAGGAGCACAGCCGGCTGAGCCGCAGCTTGGATGAGGAGGTGGGGCGGCGGCGACAGCTGGAGCTGGAGGTGCGGCAGCTGGGCGCCCGTGTGGAGGAGGAGGAGGCCATGCTCAGCTTCGAGGAGGACCGAAGCAAGAAGCTGGCTGCTGAGAGGGAGCTGCGGCAACTGACCCTGAAGATCCAGGAGCTGGAGAAGCGGCCCCCTGCCCTGCAGGAAAAGATCATCATGGAGGAGGTAGTCAAGTTAGAGAAGGATCCCGATCTGGAGAGGTCTACAGAAGCTCTGCGGCGAATGCTGGATCAGGAGAAGAGCCGGGTGATGGAGCTGCATCGGGAGTGCAAGGGCCTGCAGGTTCAGATTGACCTCCTTCAGAAAACTAAATCGCAGGAGAAGACCATATACAAGGAAGTGATCAGGGTCGAGAAGGACCCGGTGCTGGAGGGCGAGAGGGCCCGAGTGTGGGAGACCCTTAACCGGGAGCGCGCAGCCCGCAAGGGCCGGGAGGAGGATGTCCGGAGCTTGCAGGAGCGCATCGACCGAGCGGAGGCTCTGAGGAGGTCCTGGTCCCGCGAGGAAACTGAGCTCCAGAAGGCACGGGACCAGGCAAGCCAGGACTGTGGGCGGCTGCAGAGAGAGCTGCGGGAGTTGGAACAGCAGAAGCAGCAGAAAGCCCAGCAGCTACAGGAGGAGGGGAGGCTGCTTAGCCAGAAGACAGAGAGCGAGCGCCAGAAGGCCGCCCAGCGGAGCCAGGCCATCACGGAGCTCGAGGCTGCCATTCTCCACGAAAAGGACAAGATCTACGAGAAAGAGAGGACCCTCAGGGACCTGCACACCAAGGTGAGCCGGGAGGAGCTCAACCAGGAAACCCAGACAAGGGAGACCAACCTTTCCACCAAGATCTGCATCTTGGAACCGGAGACTGGGAATGACATGTCTCCTTACGAGGCCTACAAGAGGGGTATCATCGACAGAAGCCAGTACCTCCAGCTGCAGGAGCTGGAATGTGACTGGGAAGAAGTTACCACCTCCAGCCCCTGCGGGGAGGAGTCCGTGCTCCTGGACCGCAAGAGCGGGAAGCAATACTCCATTGAGGCCGCCCTCCGCTGCCGCCGCATCTCCAAAGAAGAGTACCACAGGTACAAAGATGGCCGCCTCCCCATCTCCGAGTTCGCCCTGCTTGTGGCAGGGGAGACCAAACCGAGTTCCTCACTCTCCATCGGGTCTATCATCTCCAAGTCCCCGGTCTGCTCCCCAGGCCCCCAGAGTACCGGCTTCTTCTCCCCAGGCCTCTCTTTTGGGCTCACTGAGGATAGCTTCCCCATCGCTGGGATTTACGACACAACCACAGACAACAAGTGTAGCATCAAGGCAGCTGTGGCCAAGAACATGCTGGATCCCATCACCGGGCAGAAGCTGCTGGAGGCCCAGGCAGCCACAGGAGGCATTGTAGACCTTCTCAGCCGAGAACGATACTCCGTACACAAGGCAGTGGAGCGGGGACTCATTGAGAACACCTCGACTCAACGGCTGCTCAATGCTCAGAAGGCCTTCACTGGCATTGAGGACCCAGTCACCAGGAAGAGGCTGTCAGTGGGTGAGGCCATCCAGAAGGGCTGGATGCCCCAGGAAAGCGTGCTTCCCCATCTGCTGGTGCAGCACCTGACTGGGGGCCTCATCGACCCCAAGAGGACGGGACGCATCCCTGTCTCTCAGGCTGTGCTCTGCGGGATGATCACCGAAGACCTGGGCCAGCTCCTGCAAGACGAATCCAGCTACGAGAAGGATTTGACAGACCCCATCACCAAGGAGAGGCTGAGCTACAAGGAGGCCATGGGGCGCTGCCGCAAAGATCCCCTAAGTGGCTTGCTACTACTCCCAGCCATGCTAGAAGGCTATCGCTGCTACCGCCCAGCCTCCCCAACCCTGCCGCGCTCCTGTGTGCGTTGATGAGGGCGATGCCGAGGGGAGAAGAATGCGCGTGCGCGGCCTCGCCCCGGAGCAGCATAATCCAAGGCAGCGGGTCCTCGGCCTGTGCATTCATCTCACTGCGCAGTTATTTGTGGTGTTGGGCTCTGTCCCCAAACTTGGGAGGCTCCATTGTTCCACCCCATTCCACCCCACCCCGTGCTTCTAATAAATGAATTATCTTGGTGCCGTGTTTCGCTCTCATTTGGAGTTGAGGGGTCAGAACGTCTAGGGTGTGAGCCCAGAAGCAGTACTGCTTGCGGATTTTTTCCCCCCTAAAAGTATGTATTATGTGGGGTGGATGTGCCCAACTCACCTGCCTGAGAAACAGGAGGTCATGAAACGAGGCCTTGGAGGCCCCCTGACCCCTCAGGTCCTGCCAGAACTGTCTCCAGCCCTCTGTCAAGATCCCCCTTGTTGTCAAGCCATGTCCCCACACGCAGACTGATACCAGTAAACTCAGGAACAAGTTACATTTATTTCCCATGTGTCACACAGAAGGACATCAGCAGCCTATTTTTGATGATGGGACTGCTTAGAACACCAGGTGCTGTAACCACTCCTAGGAGCAGAGAACTGCCCTGCCCCACCGACTGTTTACCCAGCAGAGGGCACCCTCTCTCAGGGGCCTGGCCCTGCAGCTGCGCAGTGAAGGTGAAAGGCTGGGATCTCTTAACTAACCTGTGGTCAGAGGAGTAACGCGCCCCGCCCCCAAGCAGGGAGCCCCTGCATGGCTTTTGAAAGTGCACCATTAAATCCAACAAACAATACAGGAACTTGCCAACCTGCAGGCAATATGAACCCAAGCCCCTCGGGGTGTGTTCTCCCCAGAAAGGCTTTCTTGGGAAGTGGGTGGGAGGCAGCCGGCAGGGTGTGAGGTGGTGGGCGCCACATACATGTTCTCAGTGGTAGAAATGCTCCACCGTGCACTGTTGGGGAGCTAGGGAGTGCTCAGTAGAGAAGTAGGGATGGGCCAGGGCAGTCTTGGCTGAGATCCGCTGGCTGGGGTCATACTGCAGGAGTTGCTGGGGAAGGAAAGAAAAGAGATTGTTGGATGAAATCAGGGTACAGAGGAAGTCCCTTCAACAGGTCCCAGTGGGAGAGAGGGCCACGTCCCTGAAAGGCTGTTTAACCCCAGAACTTTGTGAAGCCACTGCCTCTTAGCTGTGTGTTTGTGTGTATGTGTGCACGCGGGTGTGCGCATGCACCTGAAACTCCAAGCATCAGGTCCCCTGGAACTGGAGTTAGAGTTGACTATGAGACACCTGGTCTGGGCTGGAGAGGTGGCTCAGTGGTTAAGAGCACTGACTGCTCTTCCAGAGGTCCTGAGTTCAATTCCCAGCAACCACATGGTGGCTCACAACCATCTGTAATGAGATCTGATGCCCTCTTCTGGTATGTCTGAAGACAGCGACAGTGTATTCATATATAATAAATACATAAATCTTTAAAAAAAAAAAAAGACACCTGGTCTGGGTGCTGGGAACTGAACTCTACAAGAGCAGCCATCTTTCCAGCTCCTAAACAGGGTCTCTTTGTTTGCCAGCACTGCATAGGCCAGGCTAGCCTGTGAGCTCTAGGGATTCCCGTCTCAGGCCCCCATCCTGCTCTAGGAGCAGTGGAGTTATAGATCCCTGCTTCTGTGTTCAGCTTTAGGTACTATGACTGTGCCTCAAGAGCTTCACCCACTGAGCCACCCCACCCCTGGCTTTGTGTGGTTCAGGAGATCTGAAGTCCTCAGGTTTATGTGGCAAGCACTTGGCCAGCGGAACCATCTTAGCCCGTGTGTCCCAGCTTTTAAGCCAGGTCCGGACGCTCCCAGAACTGAGGTTAAACAATTTGTTTTGATTCCAGGCCTACGACCCATCCAGGTTCCACCCACTCCTGGTTGAGGACAATATGTTTCATGGTAAGCAGCAGTCCCTAACCCCGTCCAAAGAGAGGGCACTCGCAGTGGGGCAGGATAGAGCAAGCAAAGGAGGAGCCGACTACAGCTCAAGGCCAGCCCCGTGCAGCTCGCTCTCTGCAATCATAACTCAGGCAGGATGCCAGGAAATAGCTTATGAGGGAAAAGACCTTAGCAGGAAGCGCATGCCATTCCTGTTGGCACTAGGTTGGTAGACAACACACACACAGGCTTCTGGTAAGCTGACTATGGCCTCGATGGAGGCCCTGCCCTTTCCTCCCTGGTCCAACATGGGTAAACCCAGAAACGGGGATTGCAGGCTTGTGAGCAAACAGGGCTGGCTCTGAGGCCCAGGAGGCAGCTGAAGGATCAGGAGAGCAGCAGGGGTCCACAAGGCAGGAAGAAGATGCTCTGCACAGCCAGTCCTGTGTGAAGACTGACCTGTGAGAGAGGGATGACAGGGAAAACTGAGGCAGGAGGAGGTGTGGCCTCTGCTCAGAGAACTGCTCCACCCAGATGGGGCAGGAAGCCCACAAGAGAGTCGGGGCTGGAGCAATGGCTCAGCAGTTAAGAGCACTCACTGCTCTTCCAGAGGTCCTGAGTTCAATTCCCAGCACCACATGGTGGCTCACAACCATCTTATAATGGGATCCGATGCCCTCTTCTGGTGTGTCTGAAAACAGCTACAGTGTTCTCATATACATGAAATAAATAAATAAATCTTAAAGATAGATAGATAGAGAGAGAGAGAGAGAGAGAGAGAGAGAGAGAGAGAGAGAGAGAAACAGACACAAGAGAACTAGGAGAAAGGGAGAACAACCAGGGCACTAAGCCAAAGCTAACTACTTCAGAGGAGTTTCAAAAGGGAAGGTGAACATTGGATTTATCAGGAGAGCGGCTCCTGACCGGACATATACAGAGACAAGCCAAGTGTGTACAAAGGTCAGAGGAGTCTAGTCTACACTCGACGAGTTACATAAGAGGGTGCCTTGAAAGAGGGGAACTTCTGGGGCCACTGCTGCTGCTGGGATGCTATCCTTGCCTACTTGTACCTACCAGGAGCAGGTCCTTGCCTTCTGGTCCCAGGCTGGGCACGATTCCCTCCAGCCCCTTCCTGTTCCATTTGGGGAAGCTCCTCTGATAGTCAGGCAGCTGGGAGACTCCAGGCCACATGGCTTCACTGGGGGTCCCCAGGGTGCGAAAGATCCGAAAGAGCTGGTCGATCTCTGAATCGCCAGGGAACAGAGGTTTGCCGGTCACCTGGAGCAGGAGAGAAGTGTGTGTTCTGTATGACACTAGTGATGGACGATACAGACACAGGAAGGGGCATCTTTCACAAGACGTGTGTGTTGGTGCACACCTTTAATCCTAGTCCTTGGGAGACAGAGGAAGGTGGATCTCTATGAAGCCAGCCTGATCTACATAGTGAGTTCTAGGCTAGCCAAAGTTACACAGTGAGGCCTTGTCTCGAAATAAACAATAAAGATGTCTTTCCCAGGGCTATGATAAAATTCTCATCATTTCTGGAACAAGGCTTGCCAGTCACATACACTCCTCAACCCACCGCTAATACAAGTATTAACCACAGTAGGATCCTGGTGGGCTGCCCTGGTTCTGCATCCCAGGCTGGCCTTGACCTATAGGAGATCCTCCTGCCTCAGTGCACCCTCTTCCCCCTTAACTCCTGGTTTTTGTTGTTGTTGTTCTACCCCTGTGCTGCATTCTTAGCTCTTGTTGTTTAGGCTGGCCTTAAAGTTGATATTATCCTGTCTTTCAAAGTGCTAGAATGACAGGCTTGTGCTACCACGCCCAGCTTAGATTTGTTGGTTAAAATGTTTTAGTTTTAGTTTTATTGATTTGTGTGTGTGTGTGTGTGTGTGTGTGTGGTGTGTGTGTGTCTGTCACAGTGCATGTGTGGCAGTCAGATGAGAGCTTTGGTTCCCTCCTTCCACCAGGAGGGTTCTAGGAATCACACTCAGGTTGTCAGGTTAGGAAGCAAGCACTTTTACCCACTAAGCCATCTCCCTGGTTACCAGTTCAAAGTTGTTTTTATTTTTTATTTTTTTATTTTGCAGTCTTGGGAATTGAGGCCATGGCTGTCACCAGCTTAGGTGACTACTTTGCCACTGAGAGACACCCCTAGCCCAGCTTGTCCCCTCTACCATCTCTGCAAAGATGCAACCAATGCTCCAGATATCCACAGCTGTTGAATAAAACTTGCTGCCCAAGAGGATCTCAGGGGCACGGTACCACAGTGTCACCACCTGTGGGGACAAGAACCAGCATCCTTCATGGTGGCTGATTCCACCAGGGACGTCATTTGGCTGTTCCTCTCATCCCCTGCCCTCCACTACCTCATGAGTATAGGTGCGCAGGGGAATCCCAAAGGCCCGAGCCAGTCCAAAGTCAGCCAGTTTGATGGCCCCAAACTCATTGATGAGCAGGTTCTGAGGCTTCAGGTCTCGGTGAATGACCCGGTGGGAGTGGCAGAAGCTCACCCCTTGCAGCAGCTGGGAGAGGTAGCTCTGTGGGAATGACCAAGAAAAGCCATGGAGCAGAAGGTGGCTGGCAGGGGTCTGGGTGTGGCTTTCCCCTGTCCCTTTCCCTGGGCACCTTTACTACATGCGGAGGGAGCTCTGAGGTGGGGGAGGAGTCCATGTGCTTCTTCAGGTCCTGAGTGAGGAACTCAAACACCATATACAGTTTCTTCTCTCTGTGGATCACATCCAGCAGTCTGCCAGGGAGGGCTCAGTCTCAGGATGTGACATTTAGGATCCCAACCCCCCCCCCCACTTCCTTTCCCAGCTCACTTGATGATATTGGGGTGCTTCAGTTCTTTCAGCAAGGTAATCTCCCTGATGGCAGTGCTGGGTACCCCCTCGGTTTCCCTGTAGGGAAGGATGAAGTACCGATGGGCACAAGGAGTCACTTCTGGCCAGGGTATGTGAGTATGCACCTCACACCACGCTCCCCGTTTCTGTACAGAAGGCCTGTCCAAGAGCGGGACCTGTGCCCCCCAACACACTTTACAGCCACCAAGTGTCACAGAGCTGGACCCAGGACAAAGGCTAGTCAGAGGGCAGGGAGGTAAGGGCTGACCCTTCATGGCTACCCTAGAAGTTGGGTGCAAGCTCCGGCAATGAGAACAGGTTTGGGCATTCCCTTGGGAGACAGACAGGGTGTCGGGCAGAGTCCCAACACTCACAGATCCAGCCTGATCTTCTTGAGGGCCACGAGCTGCCCAGTCACTTTGTTCTTGGCCTTATAGACTACCCCGTAGGTCCCCTCTCCGATCTTTTCTACCTTCTGGAGCACATCCATGTCTGTAGAGCTGCCCGGGGAAACAGACCACATCTGGGCATTTAAATTTCACAGGAAGAATCGATCCCCTCCGCTGGACTCCAGTCTACACAGAACACCCACCACAGCCCCAGCCCAAGCCCGGCTCTCCCCGCGCACTGCCTGCCACCCATCTTGCTTGGGAAGTTCAAGGCTGTGGATTGCTTCTTCCCCACCCCAGCCTAACCCAGCTCCAGAAGGCTTCTCCAATGCCTGGCTACGGAATGCAGGAGAGCCCAAACTTCTACCTTAGTCCATACCTGGGTCCAGGCAAACCCACACTCTGGGGCTACAAGAATCTACCCATACAAGCTGTACAGGGGAGGGTTGACCGCACAGGCAGAGGTTAGGAGTTGGCTGAGGCTTCTAAGACCACAATCCTACCCTGGGTCACACATAAGGACCCTGGGCCTCGGCCGTGCCCGTTTGGCGATTCGTAGCCTCCAATGAGGTCAGAACCCCAGTAACAGTGAGCCCTTTGAGTCCTGGGCCCCCAACTCTGCCCTTTGGCCCCCCAATTCTGCCCCTGGGTGCCTAGAATCCTCCACTCAGCCTCCTAGCCCAGAATTCACCAGAAGCCCTCAGCAGGCTGCAGCTTCTCTGTCAGGCAAGCTGTCTGCTTGTGGCTCCCCCTGCTGGCCCCTTCTGGCTGCAGCCGGTTCTGCATCAGTACACACACTGCACGCTCATACTCTTTATTCAGGAGGCATTCAAGAATCCTTCATGTCCCTCACAAGCCACAGCTCCAGGGTCCTGGGGTGGGGTGTCATGTTTATTTTTTAGGGGGGCGGTCATGTAGCTCAGACTGGCTTTAAACTCCGCCTGCTTCTGCCTCTCCTGCCTCAGCACTGGAATTGCAGTATGGGCCACGACGGCCAGCTTGGGTGGGCTTTCTGGTCAGTCCAGAGTTTGGGGAGGGGGCACCTCCTCCATGCTCTCTGGTTCCAGACTAGGGCTGTCACTGGGAAGAGGTTGAGGACCGGGTGGAGGGTCCTGTAGGGTGTTAGCATCTTCTATTGGCTGCTGCCTCTTCTGCAGGTGGAGCCTCTGCTCCAAGATGGCTTTTTCTAACAAAGACAGATCCATCCCTTCCACACAGGTGAGCAGTCGGGCCCTCACCATTAAAGATCCACCTGAAAGACAGATGTGAGGAGAGGCGTTAGCAGGGACTTCCTGGAAGGGCTGGGCTGCTTCACTGACGACTCTGGGTGTCCTCAGACTAGTTCACTCCTGGGGCACTAAGAAAGCTGGCGATCTGTCTCCAGGAGACTCAGAACTTGGGCCTGCCATGTACTGCAGGACCCAGGAAGTTGGATCTCCACACATTCCACCCACTCTTATTCCTTTGCCTTCCAAACGCCCAGGGCTGAGGAAATACTGTCTGTCCTAGGGATAAGCCCTTTCTGGCACTCTGACTTGGCCTTGATGGGGTGAGTCACTCCCACACGGCTCTCCACTCACGTGTGTGTAGCTGCACAGCGTCCATGCAGTTCCCTGACAGGGCAAAGGAGGCACTGGATCCCCTGAAAGTGGAGTTTCAGGTGGTTGTGAGCCACCATGTGGTTGCTGGGAATCAAACCCAGGTCCTCTGCAAGAGCAGCCAGTGTTCTTAACCACTGAGCCATCTCTCCAGTCCCCATACTTATTCATGTTCATGTTTATTTTATGTGTATGAACACTTTTGCCTGCATTGAGGCATATGTGCCCCGTGTGTGCCTGGTGTCCCCGGATGACAGAAGGGGGTGTCATATCCCCTAGAAGTTATGGATGGTCCTGAGTCACCGTATGAATGTTGGGAATGGAGCCAAAATCTTCTGCAAAGGCAGTGAGTGCTCTTAATCTCGGACCCATCTCTCCAGCCCCTACTTAGGTTTCGACTGGGTTTAGTACAGTCCAGGCTGTCCTGAAATTTCCTATGTATCCTAGAATGGTCCGGAACACTTGTTTTCCCTGCCTCTACCTCCCAAGTACTGTGATTACAGGTGCTTGGCACATGCCTGGCTTAGAAAAACTTTCTCCTCAAGTTCTTGTTGCTTCCCAGGAACTTCAATGAATAACTCAGTGTTCCAGGATGTTACCACATCTGTTAGGACACACTTGAGACATCAGGTTCTGGCTGAAGTCTGCCCTGAGCTTTCAGATCTAGGCCATTTTCTCACTGCACCCAGTCTGGGCGCAGAACTTATCATCAAGCTGTCTAGGTTTCAGCCGCCTACACAGATCATCTGTGAGAAAAATGGACTTATTTTAGCCTCAGTCCCTTGGTGCTAAGCTGCAGAGATGCCGCACTTACAGAGGCCTCGGCGGGTAGCCCCATCTCCATCTACTGATGGGTGATGGCTGCCCATCATCACCTCTCAGGCCTCTGGACAGAGGATGTCTATATATGTTAATCAAATGTTCAGACCACCCTAGAAGCCTGGGGGCACACTTAGGTCTAAGGTTTTTTTGCTTTTTTTTTTTTAAATGTATATGAGCACACTGTCGCTATCTTCAGACACACCAGAAGAGGGCATCGGATCCCATTACAGATGGTTGTGAGTCACCATGCAGTTCCTGGGAATTGAACTCAGGACCTCTGGAAGAGCAGTCAGTGCTCCTAACCACTGAGCCATCTCTCCAGACCCACTAAAGGGCTTCTCGGTGGCTCAGTCAGGCCACGGCTGGCAGTCCAGATGCTTCAGCCCATTCTGGATGAAAGAAGGAATGATGGAAACGTATGTGTATCATTTGAGGACAGCAGCCTGTGGCCGCAATTTTAACTGGGGTAGAAGGCGTGAGGTAAACTGGCATGAAAGGGCTTGCCTAGAATCCTAGCCCTTGGCTAAACGAAAATCCCATTTCAAGGAATAAATAGATCGCTATCTAGTGTGTGCAAGGACCTGGGTTTGACTTTCAGTACTGCCAAAATCTTATATAAAAAGAGAGGGGGGCTGGGAGATGGGTTAGAGGTTAAGAGTACATACTGCTCTTTCAGAGGACCTGAGTTCAGTTCCCAGCACTTACATCCAATTGCTCACAACCTGACTCCAAGTCCAGGGGAATTCGAGGCCTTGGGCTTCTGTGGGTACCTGCATGTATGTATGCATACCTATATACAGACAGACAGGAACACACACACACACACACACACACACACATTTACAAGTAAAATAAATCTTCAAAAGTAGGGAAAAGTTTGGGCATGAAGGGAAAAGGCTGGGCATGCAGCTCAGCTGGTAGAGCACCTGGCTAGCACCCACTCAGTCTAGGATCTGAGCTCCCTCTAGCACCACATAAAACAGACATGATAGCACATGCCTGTAGTCCCAGCACTCAGGTCAGGAGGTCAGGGTTATCCTCCGATGCACAGCCAGTTTTTGGGGAGTCTGCTGTACACGAGAGAGCATCTAAGAACAGTAAAACACAACCTCGTGCCTAGCATGCAGGAGGCCCAGGGTCAAGCCTCAGCACACAGGCACTTGTCAGGTACCACTGCTGCCCTGCTGTGTGGAGGCCACTAGCGCTGGCCTATGTTCCTTAACGGTAGTCAATGACATCAGAGGTAGGCCTTGTACTGTCATCCCAAACCCCACTAAGTTCTCATCCCTGTCCACACTCCTGTGTCCTGTGTCCTTCCTGTGTTGTACTGTGTTTCCCTCTTCCAGTGTCTTTATGACGTCCTCACCTTTTCTCTGGGACTTCACTGAAACTTAGCTTTATTCACACCAACAGGCCCTCCTACCACACACTCCCCACTGCGCAGGAGCTGAGTCCAGAGTTCATGTTACATGCCTGTCTCCTTCCCACTGATAACCATTTACAGCACTGTTCACCTCTGCTCCAGTTCTCCCTCCCACACCCACCTCGCACCTCGGACTGGTTGCTCTAGAATCTTCCACCCCTGCTGTAGAAACTTTGTTGTCAGTGTCTTCCTGACCTTTCGCCCCACTGCAGCCTTCTTCACCCTTGAGTCTCCTGGAGTCTCTCGCCTTCTCTGTCCCTTCAGCTGGCCCTAAGCACCTCCCTGCCGTTTTCCGGTATTGTAGGAATCTGCCCGATGGGTTCCTAGCCTCATCCTTCCCTGCTCACATCCACTGATGGGTGCGGAGAGGCCACAGACCTGGGAACAGACTCGTCTAACACAATGACTTCAAAGTCTTATATCACTGAGCGGCATCCCTTCTCTGCCTAGAAATTCTTCTCTGTCCTGGCTAACCTGGCCTCACACTCAATGACAGCTATGTAGGCATTACCAAACGTGGAACTCTCCTGCCTCACAAACTTCTCTCCCAGAAAAATTCCTTTATCTTTGTGTTGCCACCACTGAGCTGTGCCTCCTTCCCCCAGCTTCCTCCTCCTTCTCCATTCTTAACTTTCTGAGGTATGGCCTTGCCAAGATCCCCAGGAGGCCCTTGAACTCCCTCTGTATCCCTGGTCGGCCTTGAACTTCCTGGGTAGCTAAGATTACAGTCCTGTAACACCAGACTTGCTTGTTGCCAACTACTTTGAATATTTCAAAACAGCTAGCAGAGAGGATATTTTAAGTATTCCTAGCACACCACACACACACACACACACACGAGATAAATATCTACAGAGATTGATATGCCAATTGTTCTGATGTAATCAGTCATTCATCATCTACCATGGACACGTACTGAAATGTCATCTTGTGCCCCATAGTATGTATATACAATCACCAGGTGTCAATTAAAAGTTTTTACAATAGTTTTTAAAAGATGAGAAAAGAGGTTTGTGAGGTGGCAGTTGTCACAGCCAGTAAGCTTATACAAGGTGTGATTATTACTAATTACAAAACGGGAAGGTGTTTAGAAACACCTCAGACAGGGACTCATCAGGGCCTTGGACGGTAGCAAGAGGTGTCAGATCCCAGGAGTTGACTGCACAGCTGGCGCTGTTCCACACTAGTCTCCTGGCTAGCTCTAGATGCAAAAACTGTGAGAAAGGTTCCTGTGACAGACCTCTCCTTTGTCCTCAGAACTTTCAACCTGGACACAGGGCATGACACATGTTTGATAGACCTTTGTATCGGCCAGGACTTAAGGCCAGGCCCAGGAAAGATGAAAGAAACCACACAGTGTACCTACCTTCTGCCCAGGTGAGAGGTCAGGACAGGCATGGCCGCACTCAGCCAGCTCAGGGCCCCAACCACTGCTCGCTCTTTAATTCCTTACTCCAGATCACACTGGCACATTAAAATACTCAGAAAATGCATAAAAACAGTTATGAAAAAGGAAAACAAACAGAAGCCAAAGCACTGGCCTTGGAGAGCACTGGGCCAGCACACTATGCCCAGTGAGGCAGACATGAGAGTGTGTGCCCACACTATAAATAAGGAGGGTTTATTTATTTTGTTCTGTTTTTAAAGATGAAAGGCCGTTAGTGCTTCCTCTCATGTCTCTCTCAAATCAGTTATGGGGGCAGGAACTCTGACCTTCAAATCTTAAATCTGTGTAAGAGGCACTCTTATTAAATCCAATATAATTAAACAGCACTATTTAATTAATGAATTAATCACATTAATTAACGTGCTGGGATGAAAGGCACGTGCCGCCACTGCTGGGCTGCTAAAATCAATTTTTAAATGCTAAGGAAAGTCTACAAACTGGATGGCTGTGGTTACACACGCGCAGAATCCTAGTTCTCAGGAGTTAGGGGCGGAAGAGTCACAGATTCAAGCCAGCCTGGGCTACATACTGAGAGACTCTTGTCTCACAGCAAAGACAAGGGAGGAGGAGATCTGTATCACAGCTGGGCCTAGTGGCACACGCATGTAATCCCAGCATGAGGGAGGCAGAGGCACAGAGAAGATTGTAGCTTTTAGCTTTGTTTCTTCCTTCTTTTATTTTTTATCTTTTTGTGTGTTGCCATGAATGGCTTGTATCTCTAATTCTGGGCTTTTTTTTTTTTGTT
>NW_021620762.1:2805394-2876527 GCF_004785775.1 Grammomys surdaster
TTTTTTTTTTTTTTTTAAAGATTTATTTATTTATTATATATGAATACACTGTAGCTGTCTTCAGACACACCAGAAGAGGGCATCAGATCTCATTACAGATGGTTGTGAGCCACCATGTGGTTGCTGGGATTTGAACTCAGGACCTCTGGAAGTGCAGTCAGTGCTCTTAACCACTGAGCCATCTCTCCAGCCCAGCTTTTTTTTTTTTAAAGCTATATTTACCTATGTGTATGAATATCTGCATGTATGTCTGTGCAGAGCTCAGACAAGCATGTCACATCCTGTGAAACTGTAGTTATGGACAGTTATGAGCTGCCATGTGGATGCTGGAAATATGCATCATGACAGGCATGGTCATCTGCAAGAACAACAAATGCTCAGAACTGCCGAGCCACTCTCCGGTTCCGATCACACATTTAAAGATAGCCTTGGCTATACTACCAATATGAGGCCAGCCCAGGATATGTGAGACTCTGTCTCAAAAACAACGCACACACTAAATAAATAAAAAACAAATTTCAAATGTTTAAAAACTTAAAAAAAAAAAAAACCACCCACAGACACTAAGTACAGTGTGCTATTAACCATGTAAAGGAAACGGTACAGACAAACAACATCTGGAGACTCCGGATCACTCCAGCCCACGTGGCCTGCTGCTCCCTGGCAGTGGATCCTGTACTGTCTCTCTTTTTAATCATGTTTTGAAGATTTGCTTATTTTGTTATTTTATGCATATAGATGTTTTGCCTGCATGTATGTTTGTGTGCCACGCACACGCAGTACCTGTAGAGGCCAGATGAGGGTGTCAGATCTCCAGAGCTTGTTGTTATAGGCGGTTATGAGACCTCATGTGGGTACTGGAAATTGAACTGGGGTCCTTTCTCTGGAAGAGCAATAAATACTCTGAACCGATGAGATGTGTCTCCAGCCCCTTGTACTATTTAAATAAGTAAATGTAAAAATTTAAATAAAACTCCTTGCTGCTTGCTGAGAGAAATGGACACACAAACTACCAACTATGGGAGCCAGGTTCAGCATCATGTACCTGCAGTGCCGATTATCTAGAAGGCTGAGGCAGGAGGGTCAGCTCAGCTCAGGGCGAACCAGACAGGACGATATAATGAGACATTTTTTCTAATAAATCTAAATTGGAAGGTACTGGAGGGAAGTTAGTAATGGTAATTGCTCTCAGTAGGGTTAAAGGTGACCTCCTCTGTTTCTCTCCCTTCCCCTCCCTCCACCTCTGCACTGTTGGCGATTAAACATGGCCTTACCCATGCCAGGCAAGAAGAACTCCACTGCTCAACTACATCCTCAGTGCCTTTTCTGTTTTTACTCTTTAAATTCTCCACAATGAACACTCATTGCTTTGATAAAGGAGCTAGGGCAGCAAATGCTAACAGACAGCCAACGATGTCACTGATAAACCCTCGGGAGGAGAGAGAAGTCCCTGGGCCCCTCTCCATGACTGGGAGCTCAACCTGCTCAATGACTCTTGTCGTATGTTTTTAAAGCAGGGGACAGAGCTCAGGACTGATGCATGCTGGGAATCTACCACTTACCCACACATCAGCCTGGCTTTTGATGCTTTCTGCCAGACAGACAGACTCTCCGGACTGCCTTTAGCTCCTCCCTTGCATTTGCTCTCTCACCCGGACTCCTTGGCCTGTGACTCCAGGCCCCTCTGCTCTTGAGCCTTGGTTTCCGTGAAACAGTCATAAGATGGAGATTAAGGGCTTGTGGGCACCTTAGGAAAGATCTAACCAAACTACCTCATATACAGACCCTTAGAACCTGGGTTTTCTCTTTTGTCACGTCTCCATGGTGACATTCCTTCACCGACCCTCTTTCTGATTTGGCATCACATGGCTGGTTCATTCCAGTCTAATCACACGTTTCCCAAGACTCCTTGGCTGCACAGGCTGATCTGTCAGCAAGGATGATCCCACTAGGTCACAGGACAGGCCCAGCCCATTCCTGCCCTCATTTATCCTTCGTGTGTCGCCTTGTGCATGCCATGACACACGTGTGGACATCAGAGGCTAACCATGGGAGTCAGACCTTGCCTTCTACAGTTTGTTTGAGGTAACCCTGTGTACACCAGTTACCCCTGTGTACACCAGTCTGGTCTCTCGTGTTTCTCATCTCCTTGTGGGAGCACTAGAATCAGAACTCTATTGAGTTTCATTGTGTTCTGGGAAAATGGACTTCTGGGAAACTCACATTTCTGTGGCAAGCACTTAACCACTGAACTATAGCTCCAGCCCATTTCCCTGGTTCTTTTGTTTTAGACAGGGTCTCTCTATGTAGCCCTGGGTGTCCTGAACTCACTATGCAGCCCAGGCTGGCCTTGAACTCACAGAGATCTGCCTGCCTCTGCCTTCCAAGTGCTGAGACTAAAGGCACATGGCTCAGGTCCAGTGCATTCTCAATTTACAGAAAAGGTCCCCCAGCTCAGGGACCAGGGTGAAGCAGGTTGGAGGTGGCACGGCTTACCCTCTGTACGCTCCAGCTCCCCAAGAACCATGTACAGGAAGTTCACGTGCGCCTCAAAAGGCTCCACCAACTTGGTGCAGACAAGCAGCTGACACTGATCAGGTCTCTGTGGAGCCACCAGGGTCACGAGGGAGCGTGTCATGTCATAGACGTACAACCTAGAGGGCACAGAAGTGTGATCGTTCCTACTCACAGCAAGGCCACCACCAAGCTCCAAAGGTTTGAAAAGGCCAACAAATACAAGCAAGTCCATGCTTGGTCTCAATTTGATCTAAGAAATAAAATATAAGTAACAGACCTGAGCATGTGTTTCCTGCTACCATACAGACAGGGTATCTTTCAAGTTCCTACTTTTGCTTTGAACTTTGTTAAATTTTTTAGATACAAGGCCTCAGTATGTGCCCCTGGCTGGTCTGGAACTCAATATGTAGACCAAGCTGGCCCTGAACTCACCTGCCTCTGCTTCCCAAGTGCTGGGATTAACGACATGAGCCACTGAGCCCAGCTCATTTTTTTCTCTTTTGAGAAACTACATTGCCAAGCAGGCCTTGAACCTGAGATCCTCCTGCACCAGCCTCCAAAACTGGGCGACAGCATGTCCCATGATTGTGTCACTTTACTCTCAGGTAATTTGTGACATAACAATATACGACTACCACAATTGTGTGTGTGTTTATAATTAGGTAAGATTATATTAAAACCACTTTAATAGAGTGTTTTAGAAGGGGGCTATTTAGCTATCCCCCAGCATGTGAAGAGTTGAATCTTACCTGCCAAATGTCCGAAGTGTGCTTCCTTCAGGGACCTGGCCATCACTGAGTTCCCAGGGGAAGTAATAGATCCCAGGTTTAGGTAGCATTGTCAGCACCAGGATCCAAATAGTTGGGATGGAAATTTGAAGATTCCTGATAAACCAAGCCAACCACAAGACATGAGAGAGAGATTTTCTACATCTGGAAGACTAGCTGTTAGCATTTCTTCTAGGCTTCCCCCTACAGTTCCTGGCAATAGCCAAGTAATGCCTGGCTTACTATAAAAGGGGCTGTTTGGCCCCTCCTTGATATCTTACTCTATGCCCCTTCTCTCCCTACCCCTTCTCCTTCTCTCCTCATACCCCTTTTCCCTTCTCCACGTGTTCCTGGCAGGCTTCTCCTCCTCTCCTCTCTTCTCCTCTCCTCTCTTCTCCTCTCCTTTTCTCTTTCTCTGCCTTTCTCTGTCTCGACTCCCTCCCCAATTCCCCTTCCTATGCCCTAAATAAACTGTAGTCTTTACTATATCCATCATATGACTGATACTTCAGGGGGAAGGGATGCCTCAGCATGGGCCCTCAGAGACACCCCTTCCACCCATACTGTGTTTCTACCAAGCATATCCTGGCTTTTTCTTTCTTTTTTATAAAACACAACACTAGCTCCAGTAGGAAGGGTTTTGAAAGTGAAAGATATATGTATGTATATATGTTATGAGTTGGGTTTTTTGTTTTGTTTTTTGTTTGTTTGTTTGTTTGTTTTTGGTTTTTCGAGACAGGGTTTCTCTGTGTAGCCCTGGCTGTCCTGGAACTCATTCTGTAGACCAGGCTAGCTTTGAACTCTCAAACTCAGAAATCCGCCTGCCTCTGCCTCTGCCTCCCAAGTTAAAGGCGTGTGCCACCACCGCCCGGCATGTTATGAGTTGTTAATGTACAAGCCTGCATCACACACTGACCCATATCCATTTTACATAAGTAAAAGCTACAGGGAGAATCAGTGTTCCACTGCAATCTCCATTCTCCATTAATTTCATAAAGCAGAGGTCTGTAAAGAAATATATGTTATCTGGTTGGTGGTGGCGAATGCCTTTGATCTTAGCACTCAGGAGGCAGAGGCAGGTGAATCTCTGAGTTTGAGGCCAGCCTGAATTACAAGAGAAGTCTCAGAACAGCCAGGAGCACACAGAGAGGCCATGTCAGAAAACAAAACAAAAGGATGCACGTATGTGTTCGATCTCTGTGAGCGCGAGGTCTCTACGGCTGTTCACCTCTGTCAGCAGCTGACTTTTATGTGTACGAGGGTTCGCCTGCATGTGTTTGTATATTTGAGAACAGCTATAGATAAAACAGAAACCAAGGAGCCTGACTCATTCTAATCAAACACTGGCTACAACCTGGTAGCCTTGTCATCTTGTGCCTTTAATCCAGCATGTCCTGTCTGCAACTTGTGCTGGGGACGTAGCTCAATTGGTAGAGTGTGGCTTTGCATGGGTTGGATCCCAGCACTTCATATACCGGATGTAACCTTTTCCAGAACTCCTTTTTGAAGTTCTGATTTTATTTTTCAAATGTGTATGAGGGTTTTCCTTGCATGTATATCCTCGTACTGTCTGTATACCGGTTGTCTGCGGAGGTGAGAAGGTATGGTATCCCCTGGAACTGGAGTTTCAGAGAGGTCTGTGAGCAGCTATGTGAGTTCTGGGAACCTGGGCCTCTTCAAGAACAAAAAGAGCTCGGAACTACTTAGCTACCACACTAGCCCCTCAACTTCTCTTCTCTTTCTTTCTTTTTTTTTTCAAGATTTTTGCTTGTGTGTGTGTGTGTGTGTGTGTGTGTGTGTGTGTGTGTGCAGGAGTGCATGGCTATGGAAGCCAGAAGCTTGTGTCAGTTCCCTTGGACTGGAGTTCTGGGCAGTCATGAGCCACCTGATGTGGGTACTGGGAACTGAACTCAGGTGCTCTGCAGGAGTAGCAAGTGCTCTTAACCACTGAGCCATCTCTGCAGCCCTTGAACATTTTCTTTTAAAGACCGGGTTTCACTCTGTGGTCCCACCTGGCTTCTAACTCTCCTCCTCCTAGCTCAGCTTCCCAATGCTTGCATTTATACCACGCACTGTTACATGAAGCTCTGTGGACGTTTTGACCCAGATTTCCTGCTTTCAGAAATGACCCTGCAAACATCTGTCATTTAGGTCACTTTGTGGCATTCTGTTGCAACAGCGAGGGGCAGGTAACATAATATCACTTCTGATGCTCCATTAGCTTCAGATGAGTAAGACCTCTGGTAGAGGACAGGACCAGTCAACAGGAAAGCCATGGAAAGAAATGTAGATCAGACAGGACCTCGAATCAACATTACGTTATCTTAACTGCAGTCATTCTGTAAATGTTCTTATTTGTAGGAAATTTGTACACTGGTAAATAAAGGGAGACTCCCATAAAGTTTCCTCAAACAGCTCCAAAACAGAGAGTGAATAAATAAAGCTGACCTACAGGTGACAGATAAAGCAACTGACAAACGCTAACTAGAGAATCTGGGTGAAAGGTAGATTGCTTGGTTATTCTCTTATTGAGGTTCCTGACTATTCACAAAACCAAAAACAAGCAAACAAACAAACAAAAAATAACAATCCGTAATTCGGTGGTCAGACTACAGAACTCCCTATAAATGGTTTAAAGGTCACCTCTCACTATAACCAACAAAAGTCAGTCTTAGGTTGGCCCATGGTGCCACACTGGGTGGGAAACTGCCTAGTGTTAACCTCTATTTCCTGTCTCCTTCTAACTCACAAACTCAGGACCTGTACCTGAGCTGGTCCTGATACTCAAACAGGTTTTATCCATTTAGTTTTTGACGAAAATAAGTGGCAGCTGGGTGTTGGTGGCACACGCCTTAATCCTACCACTTGGGAGGTAGGGGCAGGGCAGGGGCAGGAGGGAGTTCCAAGATAGCCAGAGCTACACAGTGAAACCCTATCTACAAACAAACAAAAACAACCAACCAGCCATGTAGCCCTAGATGGCTTGCAACTCACAATATTATGTAGTAGATCAGGCTGGCTTCAAACTTACAGAGATCATCACCCTGCCTCTGCTGCCTGACAATGGTCTTTTCTAAAAAGATAAATTGCATTTATTTTTGGTGTGTGCACATGTATGTGCATGTTATAGCGCACACGTGGAGGTCAGGAGACAGCCTCGTGGAGCTGGTTCTCTTTGAAAACCTTTAGTGGGTTCTGGGGCTGCCCTCAGGCCTGTGGGCTTGCATCTCAGGAATCGAGTCCCACTATCTACTGAGCCATCTCAGCAGTCCATGTGAACAGCTTGTTTTGTTTTTCAAACTTTCATGACTCTTCTCTTCTGGGTCCCCCTTTTTTTTTTATCAGCTATTTTAAAGTATCTCTTTGACAGTGGGTCTCTCTCCTCTACCTACTGTCCTGCTTACCCTGTGCCCCGCCTTGATGTATCTCCTTCACTGCAGTGTCCTGAGTAATCAGATTTTAAATCGAATCATGTGTTTAGTGTGATTTTGCTCACCAGATTAACACCCTCATAGCAGCAGGGGTTCTGATGACTGTGTTCTTTGCACCTACTAGGATTTTTTTTTTTTGGTTTTTGTTTTTGAGACAGGGTTTCTCTGTGTAGCCCTGGCTGTCCTGGAACTCACTCTGTAGACCAGGCTGGCCTCGAACTCAGAAATCCGCCTGCCTCTGCCTCCCAAGTGCTGGGATTAAAGGCGTGCGCCACCACCGCCCGGCTAGGATTTTTTTTAAAAAAAAATAATTTATTCTTATTCTATATGCATTGGTGTTTTGCCTATATGTATGTCTGTGTGAGGATGTCAGATCCCCTGGAACTGGAGTTACAGACAGTTGTGAGCTGCCATGTAAGAGTTGGGAACTAAACCCACGTCCCCTGGAAGAATAGTTAGTGCGCTTAACCACTGAGCCATCTCTCCAGCCCACGCCTACCAGTTTTGGGGCACTACTAACTATGAATGGATAAATAGATCCATGAAGAGAATAGAAATCAAACACCCATCCCACACTTCCTGGGCACTGAGCCCACTGTACCTTGCTACAATGTTAATCTGCCAGAATCTGCCTTTATCAGCACGTGTAGCTGGATCTTCCTGGACTGTCCACCCGGGTTAATGGCTTCAACATTAACTGTCAGTCCACTCTCAGTGGCTATCTGAGTCCCTTCACCTTGCCATTTCCAATTTTATACTGATTCTTTTGTTGTTTTTGCTGCTGTTTTGAGACAGGGCCTCAATGTGTAGCTTTGACTGGCTTGGAACTCACTCTGTAGACCAGGATGGCCTGGAACTCAGAGATCCACCTGCCTCTGCCTCTGCCTCTGCCTCATGAGTGGTAGGATTGAAGGCATCACCACCCGACCCAACCTGTACCACGATTCTTATACAATTATAATTAAAACTCATAGCTGAAATTGCTGCCTTAAACCGAATGAACACTTCTCTGCAACCCAGGTTGGTCTTGAATTTTCAATCTTTCTGCCCAGCCTCTTGAATAGCTGAGATTCCAGGCCTGTGCCAAAAGGCCAGGTCAAACTTCCGACTGTCAATAAATCTGACCATAGGTTTCCCTCTCCGAGATGCTGCCAAAGGTTTGCCGTGTAGTCTTTTCCCTTTACCCCAGAAAGCAATAACCTTGGTTTCATCTCATCAATAACTTATGTTAGTTGTACTTGGGATCCAAGCTTTTGCTAAGAGGGATAAAATTCACAATAACCAAACTAAACAAGATATCAGTGCCTTTGTGTCCTTGAAAAGATCCACAGCAACAGACCCTTGCTCAGACATGGAACCTGAGCCAAAGGTACAGTCAACAACCATGATATGGTCTTTATTTAACTTTTCAGAAGTTTCCTTATTTTCTCTTTTGAACTTATAAATTTTGTGGAGCTGAGGATATAGATCAGGGGTCTATCTCCTGCATCAAGAAAAAAAAAGTGCATTAAAATACTGAATTTTGGGGCCTCCCTTAAAATCAAGATAAAGTATTCATTTAACCCGTTCTCAGCACTGTTAATGTAAAAGGGTCTTACCTATGTTGTTACAAGGGCAAGCTAGAGAGGTAAAGAAGAAATGTAGTTCCTTTTTGTGGCATGAAATCAAACGAGGAAAGAGTACATTTTACTTAGCACTTAAGGGCTTTTTGAAACAAGGCACTACACAGCCCAAGCTGCCTTCATTCCGACTCTATACATCTGATAACGATCTTGGACTTCGAGATCCTCAGACCTCCACTTGAAGTTGCAAGCCTGTGCCACGGTGCCCAGTTTATGTTGTGCTTTGAGATCAGATTCTGGCTTTAGTGCATGCTAGACATCTCCAGGCTAATAAGCATTCTTTTTAAGGAATAAGAACTAAAAAAACAAACGGGTGAAAACTGGCTGTCTCTGAGGCTAAGGAACTCTTTTGTTATCAATCCTACGATAAAACTTCTTAGGCATGTGTACATTTTACATCTTCGAGGACGATGATAATGATACCGCAAACTAAAGTCTAGCTTTCAAAATTTCTAGGACCTGCCAGTTTGGGTGGGAAAAAAATCTTGGATTATAAAATGTAGAGAATCTGGATCTGTTCCCTCTCGCTCTAAATTCAGGCCCACTGCATAAACCGGGAAGCTTCGCAGCACCAGGACCTTCATCCCATGCTTCTAAAAGTCAGTCTAGTCGGCAGTATTTTTAGCCAACGACAATGAACCGTCTCCCGAACGTGACCTTTGTCCTGGTAGCCTTTTGCTCCTATTTGGTTGGGTTCCAGTAAAATCAACAGCTTTCCCCCATTAGCTTCTTCACCCAGCCCGAGATCCTTGGCACCCACTCCGTTCGGGTTTCCGGGGACAGCTTAGCAACAGAACCCCCACCGCCACCCCCCCACCAACTCGCGCCTCTACCGCCCAAGCCCGAAAGCAGGTGAGTCCTTCAGCGCAGGCGCAATCCCGCCCCTCAAGGCCCTGGCCAATCCGTTGCGCGGGTTTCCTGGGCTCTTTACCGCACGGAAAGATCACGTGAACCTGGAGAAGTGACGTCCGGAAAGAGCCCCACTCCCTTTCCAGTGCTACCGCGGTTTCTTGACCTTCTACCTTGCTCTCCTTGGCGAGGAGCCGCTCAGGGACCTCCCCTGGCCCGCAGCAGGGGATTCGTCGGTCCGGCGGGCGGTACCAGCGTCCCGGATTGCAGCTGGTCACGTGAGGAGCAGCCGCGGGGCGGGGCCGGCCGGAGGGGGCGGGGCCGAGGGCTGTCTGGCTCAGCTCTTAGGGCCGGGTCAGCGCCTGAGCTGCGGACACGGGTTATCGCTTTGGCGTCTGTCACTTCTGTCGCCACCTCCTCTGCCACCAAGACTGGCCTCCGTCATGAACCCCGACCTTCGCAAGGAGCGGGCCGCCGCCACCTTCAATCCGGAGTTAATCACGTACATCTTGGATGGCAGTCCGGAGAACACCCGGCGCCGTCGAGAAATCGGTGAGACTGGAGGGCCGGGCCTCTCTCTTCTACCGAAAGAGGCGAAAGACCCCCGTGAATGAGGATTTGGGGCCTCTGGAGTTTAGAGGAAGCCGAGACCCCCAACTTCGATGGGCGCCCGGTGGCAGGATTCAGAGGGGATCGTCCTCCGTTCTAATCTGCTGGGATTCAGGGAGGGTGAACACTTGTTTCTCTTGATGTCATTTAACTCCCTTGCAGAGAACTTGATTCTGAACGACCCAGACTTCCAGCATGAAGACTATAACTTCCTTACTCGAAGCCAGCGTTACGAAGTGGCTGTTAAGAAGAGTGCCACCATGGTGAAGAAGATGAGAGAATTTGGCATCTCAGACCCTGAAGAAATCATGTGGTTTAAAAAGTAGGTGTACCTTATAGTGTATGCCCAAACTACAGCTGGGTGTGTGTGTGTGGAAGGGATGTCTTTTTATCTTGTATGGCGTTTAAAGGCTTAAATTGAACATTTCATGATTCAATTTTATGTGTGAAAAATGCTATTACTTTTGCATCTAGGTCTTTTAGTGAGATAGTGTGCCATATTTGTAAAATGCTAATAATGAACGGTTGTGTCCAAATTTGGTTTTTTTATTATTATTATTTTAAAAAATTTTGAGGGCTGGTGAGATGACTACCCAGCCTAATCATCTGATTTCAATACCCAGGACCCACATTGTAGAAAGAGAATCACCTCCCTCAGATTGCCCTCTCTGACCATTTGCTAGAGGTGGCTGTTACACCCCCCACCACACACACACAATAAAAATAAGTTTTAAATTTAATTTAAAGAATTTTTTTGAACTAGGCCATGGTGATCCATGCTCTAATCCCAGCACTCTGGAGGAGGCAGAGCCAGGCTGATCTCTGATTTTGAGACCAGCCTGGTCAGCAGAGCCAATTCCTGTCTATCCTGTCTGTTTCTGTCTGCAGGACAGCCAGCCAGGGTTACACAGGGAAGCTGTGGGAGACGGTGAACCAGAAGGCAGGGCAGATACTAGGGGAGCCCTGCAGGGACTGGGGGAAACAAACAAATACTAAAAAAGCCTTTTGTTCCAAACACCCCCAATGAAAGTTAAGTGCAAGGTGAACCTGCACTTTGTAAGAAAGCTTCCTGATTCCAGGGGTGTGGCTCAGTGGGACACAGGTTGCCTAGTGTCACTAGGCTGTGGGTTTGATTCTCAGCACTGAGGACAAAAAAAAATAGGGAAGAAAGTGGCCCACTGATTTTCTGAGGAACTGTAGTTGCAAGACCAGACATTAACTGTTTTGGAACACCAGTAAATCTTGTCTTTACGTGATGGGTATTTTGAGTATAGAATATAGGAAATGTGAGAGTCTGTGGAGAGCCCGTCAGGCCGCAGAATGGGCCTGTGGTCTCAGAACCTCATTCTAAGAACCTCGCATTGTGGGACATGATGAGGGCAGTTCCTCATGGTTGTCCTGCCTGGAAAGCTCACCTTAGTCCTGCTGTTCAGGAAAGCAGCTTTCACTCATCCTGTTGTTCTTTGCTTTTCAGTTATATATAAGGGGACTGGAGACATGGCTCAGTGGTTAAGAACACTCATCTTCCAGGGGACCCAGGTTCCCCTGGGCAATTCCCAGCACCCATATGGCAGCTCACACCTGTTTTTAACTCCAGTTCCAGGGTATCTGACACCCCTTCGTACACATGCATGCAGGCAAAACACCAATGCACGAAGAATACATACGTTTCTAAAAATACTTTTTAAAAATTACATATAAAGACCCTCCCCATCCTTAAAGTCATTGCAGCACAAGGGTTTGCCTGCAGCAGCCCTGCTGCTTCTCCTTTATTTCCTTTAAAATCTCTTTGGGGTTTACATAGTAGAGGAACTATCCAGTGTTCTCATTAATAAAGATAAAACCGGGAGGCTGGAGAGATACACCTCGTATCTCTACACCAGTAGAGCCCTTACCTAGATGCACAGTTACCTAGGTTCAATCCCAGCACAGATAGATAGATAGATAGATAGATAGATAGATAGATAGATAGATAGATAGATAGTAAGTAAAGGGGGTCAGTCAGCTTTTAAGAGCACTGACTGCTCTTCCAGAGATCCTGAGTTCAATTCCCAGCACCCACACCGTGTCTCACAACCATCTGTAATGGAACCAAATGCCCTCTTCTGGCATACAAGTGTACTTGCAGACAGAGCATTCATATGCATAAATAAATAAACTTTTTTTAAAAAACAAAATGAAAGTTTTAGACCAGAAGTACACTCAATTTTGCCTAGCATGCTCCAGATCCTAGATTAACTCTGCAACACCTTAGCAACAGCAAAAGATTTTGTTTTTATTTTCTTTTGAAGTTTTGCTTTGTTTTGTTTTGTTTTTTGAGATAGATTAGTCTCAGTCATTTTGTAGTCCAAGCTGGCCTCCAACTCCAAATATTCTTTCTGCCTCAGCCTCTTAACTGCTGGGTTACAGATGTCAGCCACCCTGCGTGGCTTAAAAAGATTAAATGTTGTTAAAAATATGCTTTCAAAAACTAATATAAACATTGCAAGTCCTGCCCTTCTGTGGTAATGGGCATTTCTTTTTCCTTTGAGTTATAGATGCAATGCATTCAGAGTCTGCTTGTGACTTAGTTTACTCATTACTGTGACAATGAAATGGTTTGCTCTGCTCCTTAGGCCTTCCTCAGAACTCAACTTAATCTTACTAGTCAGAAATACTAGTTTGCTTGTGCCTGTAATCTGAGCACATGGGAGGTGGAGGCAGGTCACAGTCATCCTTACATAGATCCAGCTTGAGGACAGTCCAATCTCTGTTTACAACTTGCTGTGCTTAGTTTTGGCAGCCCAAATCAGAAGACTTACCAACTTCCAAATACTTATTTTTGTTTCTAAAGCTTGTAATTTGTGGGATTTGAGTTAAGTCCCAGGAAAGTGTTGCAAACTGGACTGAGTTGGGTTCACAAACAAAGATTGCTGAAATTTTTTGTCTTCTCAGTACAACATGGAGGAGTGCTGTTGTGTTTGGTAGAGTGCATGATACAGCATATTTCATAACCCTTGTAACTGCACGACATGCAACCAGGCTCAAGTGAGGTCACTAGACCTAGAACAAAGTCCTTCCTCTAGACTGAGCCTCGATTTCGAATGAAATACTAGCGATAAGTTTCAGTGGCCTTTGAGACAGAGAAGTGTTCCCAGGACGCGAGGGGAGATGTGTTTACGTTGGAGGAGGAGACTGGAGGTTAGCCTTGGTACTGACTGCTGTCAAGGCTCTCTGTGAGCATATAGGTCCATCTGTGTCTTCAACTCTGACTGAAACTCAGCATCAGAATTTTATGTGCTGCCAAGAAAAACTTATCATTATTCTTTCTTGCCCAGTTTCTTTTTTTGTCTTAATTTTTATCATCATTATTTACTTGTGTGTTTGTGTGTGTGTGTGTGTGTGCGTGCGCACGTGCGCACGTGTATGCATGTGCCCAAGGTTAGGGGCATTCCATGCAGCTGGAGTTAAAAGCTGCCTGATATGGGTGCTGGGAGTTGGACTCTGGTCCTCGGCAAGAACAGTACATGTTCTTAACCACTGAGCCATCTCTCCAGCCCTCTTGCCCAGTTTCTTGTCATTTGATATAGATGGCTTATTTTTCACCTAGTAATAAAAATTTAGAGGGGAAAAAAACCCTTACCATAATTATAAAATACAATGGATAGATGCTCAATGAGGGCTGAGTACTAGAATTGAGGCACAAGGATTTCCAGGAATTTAGGGCGTTTACTGTTCTCTTTGTTATGTGTTTATATAACTCCCCCCCCCCCCCCACCTGTTTGTTTTTGGTTTTTGAGGCAGGGTTTTACTGTGTAGCCTTGACAGTGTAGATCAGGCTGGCTACAAACGCAGAGATGTGCCTGCCTCTGCCTCCTGAGTGCTAGCATTGAAGGTGTGCATCACCACTGCACCCAGCTCTTCCTCCTCCTCTTCCTCCTCTTCCTTCTTCTCTTCCTCCTCCTCCTCTTCCTCCTCTTCCTTCTTCTCTTCCTCTTCCTCCTCTTCCTCCTCTTCCTCCTCCTCTTCCTCCTCTTCCTCCTCCTCTTCCTCCTTCTCTTTATCCTCCTCCTCCTCTTCCTCCTTCTCTTCCTCCTCCTCCTCCTCTTCTTCCTTCTCTTCTTCCTCCTCCTCTTCTCCCTCCTCCTCCTCCTCCTTCAAATTCTTCTTCCTCCTCCTTCTTCAAATAAGGCTTCTTTTTTAAAATCTATTTATCTATATTCTGTGTACATTGGTGTCTTGCCTGCATGTATGTCTGTGTGAGGCCGTCAGATCCCCTGGAGCTGGAGTTACAGACAGTTGTGGGCTGCCAGGTGGGTGCTGGGAATTGAACATGGAGTACTTTTAACCGCTAAGCTATCTTTTCTTTCACCTCTGTTATTTCACTTTTTTTTGTTTTGTTTTGTTTTTGTTTTTTTGAGACAGGGTTTCTCTGTGTAGCCCTGGCTGTCCTGGAACTCACTCTGTAAACCAGGCTGGCCTCGAACTCAGAAATCCTCCTGCCTCTGCCTCCCAAGTGCTGGGATTAAAGGCATACGCCACCTTGCCTGGCAGTCTCCCAGTTTCTATAAACCTAACCTGACTATCTTGGCCATGGCCTGTCAGTCAGGTGGCTAGTTCTATACCTCTCTGCTCCACTGCTGAGGTCTGTCCTGGTCCCTCTGTCCAGTCTGTGTCTCTTCTTCCAGCATCCTTCCCCTTCTCCTGCCTTCCCCTCCCCCTTGAAGTTCTGCCCTCCACTTCTTGCCCAAATATTATTACAGCTAATCAGATACAATTCTATATTGCCTCAGACTAGTGAGGAGGAATTAATATTTACAGAATATGAGGCCATTGGTAGGCCATAGAAATAACAGTACCAAGATCCTGCCAGCATTTAGCTCTTTGCTGGTCCAGCGCCATACCTTCGCCCAGTGTACCCCAACATCTCCCTATGGAGCTTAAGCATTCACTTTTCCCCCCCCCCCCCATCCCAGCTCTAGGTGTTTATGGATTCTCGAGTGTGTACTACCACTTCTCGCTGCAGTCTGTTCTTCAGCTGAATTTCATGTGGTTTACAGAAGGGGGAAACAACAAAAGTTTTAATTAAACTTGAAAAACAATAGCATATGTGTCCTGTTTGTCCCCTCCCCCTCTGTCTCCTCCTTCCAGTCAGGGTCTCACCATTGCAGACCTGCCTGGCCTGGAGCTCACTATGTAGAGTAGGCTGCCTTTGAACTCGTCATATGTCTGCCTGCCTCCGCCTTCTGAGTACCAGGCTCATAGAATATGCTGCCATGCCCAGCTCCTCTCATTTTGCACAGGAGCTTTTGGGTTAATATCCTTATAATTACATTTTCCAGTTTCCAGACCATTTTACTGAATTGCTCAGTCTTTTCATTTTCTTCATGGAAATGTGGGTGCATTATATATTCACCATTTTTGGCTCTTCAATTAAACCTTATTTCTCAGAACTTCCCGTGTTTTCTCTTTCTACCCATCCATCCATTCATGAGGGAGAGGGGAGGAAGTGTGTGAATAGGTGGTGATCTCAGTGAGACTCAGACACCTCGGATGGATGCTATGCTGCTCTGGCCCTGGAGGTGATGTAAGGGTCTGTCCCTCTCCTCGGGCTACTGGCGCTCAGCTTCCTCTCTCCCTTTAGATTCCTCTCTCCTCCCATTTTCCATCTGGTTTCTGCTTTGTAGCCCAGACTGTCTTCAAACTCAAGATGCTCCTGCCTCATCCCTTTGCTGTTTTCCTAAGCATGTTCGACTCCAGCTTCTATACAGTTTAAAATAACAGTTGACGAATATGACGTTACAGAAATCAGAGACAAAAGGCAGTTCATCATTGGGAGCTTTTTATTATCATCTATGTAGTGGTTTGTTTTTTGTTTTCCAAGTTTTTTTATGTAGCTCTGTCTGACCTGGAACTCTCTCTGTAGACCAGCCTAGCCTCAAACTCACAGAGATCTACTTGCCTTTGCTTCCCAAGTGCTGGGATTAAAGCCAGTCAGCATCGCCTGGCTCTTCTGTGTACTTATTGTGTTGGCTAGTCAACTGTCTCATGGGCTTTAGGGCATTTGTTTCCAGCGTGCCCCAAAAGCAATTTTTTGTTTTGCTGGGCAGTGAACAGAGTGTCTTCTGCTAGACAAAGCTATGCAAAAATATCTTGCCCCCGCTGAAAGGTGACCTTTCTGCCCTAACCACACAACTGAAAGCATTGATGGCGGAGCAAGCGGTCACTGAGCAGCATGGTAACAGTCCCCAGGACCGCAGCAGTCGCACCCTCCAGTAGACATGTAGTCACGTGAGCTCATCTGTGTTGATTGGCAGCATCAGTCTCAGCCTCAGTGTCTCGGAGTGGCTGTGGTCAATGGAAAGCAGGAAGAGTCCAGGGCTGCTCTGTGTGGTGTTTACCTCTGAGATGGAACAGTAGGCAGTTGCTGTGGTTGCTGTTGCTCCGGCTTTATGGTGACGGGCCCCGTGGAGTGACAGTCTTCCCTTCCTACTGTAGTCAGTCCTTGTGATGAAGCCCAAGGTCTCCTGGATGAGAAGTCTTCAAAGTCACTTAGGTGACACATCATGTGTACTTCCAGTTCTTTGGGTGTACAATGGGCCAAAATGTAAGATGGACCCTTAGAGGACCCGTAGGAAGCATGTAACAGGTGTGCCTAGTTTGTGTCTTCACTGTTGCATGGGTTGTTTTCTGAAAAGGCAGTCGAGGGCCAGATTTCAGCATCATGTGTAGTTTCCTTAATCTGAAGCAGTGTTTGATGGCCACTGGGGGTGATTTTTAATGCTCGCATTAGATATCCTGGAGACCTTTAAAGATCTGTGATCCTGCCCTGAAGTACGTACTTGTTCCTCAGGGCACTTGCTTAGGTCATCTGGGCAGAGACTGTTCTACTCCTCATGTCAGGTCCAGTGGTGAGTGCCTGTAATCCCAGCACTTGGGCCAATGGATGAGGATGCCTGGGTGTCTGAGACTACACTGACCCACGGAATACATTCTGTGTCAGCCAGGGTTATGTAGTGAGACCCTGTCTCAGATTTTTTTTCTTTAAATTACTCTCTGTTGTTTTTTTTAACAGCTATATAAAGAATGTTTTGTGGCGTTCCTTAACTTCAAAGAGAGTTAAACCTGAAAGTAACACAAAAGCTACTCACACTGACTCAGAGCAGCCAGCAGCCAGAGGAACAGCAAAGGCCATTGTTTAGATAAGTGTAGAATTTATACAAGACTTCTTTTTTAAAAAACGAAACAAGAAGTCTTCGATTGTGTCACGGATGGAACTAGACTGAGCCTGCCTGAGGTGCTTGGTCTGCCCCCAGCACCAGAGAAGAAACAAAATCTGGCCCTGAGGTGAGAAGAGACGCTGCAGGAGACCTTGCTCTTGGCTCTTGGCTTATAAAGTAGTAAATCTTACACTTCATTCAGTAGATGAGATCTTCAGCTTTCCGTCCTTCATCCTGAGGGGCAAGATTTTTTTTTTGTCAAGAATGTGAGATTAGGGGCTAGCAGAGTGGCTCATGGTGCTTACCACGGAGCTTGACAGATGGAGTGTGCTTTCTGGAAAGTAAAGGTGGAAAGAGAAGTGTTGCACACAGTTGTCCTCTGTCCTCCACATGTGTGCTGTGGTACACATTGCCTTCTTCCCCATGTCATGCATGCATGCATGCATGGGCGTGCACACACACATACACTAATCCTAATAAAGTGATAATAAGAGAATGTGTGGTGGACACAGTCTGTAGCGTGAGGCTGAGACGCTTTTCTTTTCTCTCCTGTAGACTACATTTGGTCAATTTTGTGGAACCTGTTGGCCTCAATTACTCCATGTTTATTCCTACCTTGCTGAATCAGGGCACCACTGCCCAGCAGGAGAAATGGATGCACCCTGCCCAAGAACTCCAGATAATTGGCACCTACGTCCAGACGGAGATGGGCCACGGTTAGTCCACATCCGAGGGTCCTGGGGTGACCACTTAACGAGGTCAGGAAAGTGACTCCTGCTGTTGGGTTTTCCCTTCCTCTCCTGCTGCCATGTGTTTGGGATTTTATTTTTTTAAATTGTTCCATCAAAACCTAGTTTCTCTTTCTGAGTTTATTTCCTCAAAAAAATAGGTCCAGGGCTCTGATGAGCATCTTCAGTGTCACTCCTTAAAGCTTGTCATTGTCACAGACACAGATACCTATTGATAACAGCTGCTCTGCAGCTTCGAGAGATGGCATTCAAAGTTATCAGAGCACCCAGCTATGTTGGTATGTGTAATTGTGAAGGACTCTGTTGGAAGCTCCTCTGAGTGTTGACGCCTCACCAGTGTCTAGAGGTGACGTCAGAGGTACGGGTGTAATGACACAGTAAAAGCAGGGAACAGTTCTGCTCTTGCATTGCCTGCTAGCTGCTCCAAAGTTTGTAAAACGAGGCCTGTGGTTTTCTCTGGCTGTTTGTCATACAGTTCCTCTGTGAATGTCTGTGGGTCCTTTACTGCCAGTAGCTTTGGATAAATCCTTCCTAAATGCTTGGGTATAGTCAGCAAGTTACAGTCTCAGTGTTGAATAGGATTGTTTTCAGAGACAAAACTCATGGTAAGTCTGCATGTTTTAGCTTTTGTTGTTTGCTTTGGTTTTTAAAGACAAGGTTGGCCTTGTTAGCCTTGAGCTGCCCTTGAACATGCAGTCTTCCTCCCTCAGCCCCCTACATGATGGTAAGTTTGCACCATGTGCCCAGCAGGTGTGAGTGAGTGTTTTAGATTTGAGATGGCCACCTCATACGTCACTGCCATGGCGGAGGGAGTTGGGCATGGGAGAGCAGTCTTATAACCCAGCACTTGGGAGGCCAACGCAGGAAGATTGCAAGTTTGAAGTGAACCTGGACTTTGAAGTTAAACTGTCTCAGAGAACCATACAGGGTGTGGGGCGGATGCTGAGCAAATCTGCATTATAATCTCCAGGGGACCATAGAAGGTGTGTGTGATCTATATCCCAGACACCCGAGGCTTTATTCAGGATGCCAACACTGACAGGGCAGGCCTAGAAGAACATCTCCCGAGGGGAGAAGGCTATAATATTGTGACTTCCTTTCTGGATGTACTGACTTGCATTCTTCATAGGAGGCCTTCTGTGTGAAGTGTAAGGAAGTTAATGTGTCTTTTAGTCTTCTCTTGTTGGCCTAATTTTTCTGCTTTAAGTTTAGAGAGAGGACAGACTGAAGCTTGAGCTCTTAGCTGAGATCAGAAAGTGAACTCATACTTCTTTCTCTGGACAAGTTTGTATACTTCTAATTTGGGATTTTTTTTTTTTGTATTTGAGTCAGTTCAGTTGTGTCTCTATAGAGCGCTGCCAGGGTGCAGTTGTAGAGGATTAAGTTTTGCTTCTTGGTGTTTTGTTCATTTTTGGTCATCTTTTCCACCCTACCCTCATTCTGTCCTGCAGGTTAAGAGGTCAAACCTGTTGGTTAATTTGCGTTTGACAGTATTACCGGATAAAGAACAGGTTAAAACACAGTCCTTTCCGAGTAAGGAAAAGGCAGATCCCTGTCAGCTCTGTCTTTTCCCTTTTATGCCTTCCTGTCCTTTCAGACATACCAGGAAATCTTGACAGACCTGTCTCTGGGTCTGGAGCCTCAAGCAAGGAGAGGCCTGGGCTGAGGAAGATGCTCTGCAGGCTCCAGTGTTGGAGGGACAGTGTGGAAGTCAGGTGTACATTCTTCAGGTCACAAAGCAGGTGACCAGCTGAAGATCTTGCCACTGATAGGGACTGTGCCTTTTGCCTTAGTTCCCAGTACTGCTTTGGTCTAGGAAGGTGAAGCTTCTGTTATACAGATGCTGCCCTGGAAGACACGGTCCTTTCTTCCATCAAACTTGAAAGATAAAGTTGATCTTATGAGTCTTTAATCCTCCTGCATTGTGGCTTCACTGCTGTCCCCCGTCCTAGTCTGAGCTCTTCCAAGCTGACTGGACCCTGTAGGTTCCCATGAGACTTGTGTCTTGGGCTTGGGTTATTGTAATTTTCTCAGCTTTATTCTGTCAGTCTGTCTGTCTTTTTCCTTTAGTGTTGGGATGGAACCTAGTCTTTGTGCTTGTTAGAGCAGCACTCTACCACTGATTGGAATCCGTCGTCCCTCCTGGCTGCTGTAATCTAACTTCTTTATAAGAGCAATGCCTAGCACACAGGAGGCCCTCAGCTCAACTCCCAGCACTGCAGTGGAAAGAGAAAAAAACTGTGTATACACAGATATTTGTTTATAAACATATATACTATTTGGGGTTATGCCTTTTGTCTATTATTATCAGAAATGAATTGCTCCATTGAGGAAAAGAGCTTTTTTCTTTTTTCTTTCTTTTCTTTTCTTTTCTTTTTTTTTTTTTTTGAGTCAGGCAGATCTCTGTTAGGTAGAGGCCAGTCTGATCTACATAGTAAGTTCTAGGCTGATCAGAGCTTCACAGTGAGACCCTGTTTCAAAAATAAAACAAAACACTTAGATTTATTTTTATTCTTTGTGTGTGTGTGTGTGTGTGTGATTACCACAAGTGTGTTGGTACCCTCAGAGTTCAGAAAAGCATAGCAGATCCCCTGGAGCTGGAGTTACAGGAGTTGAGAGTCCTGGGTGAGTTCTACATGAGTGCTGAGACCTGAGCTCAGGTCTTTTGGCAAAGCAACAAGTGCTCTCTCCATCTCTCCAGCCCCTTCTTTTTGTTTTGGGTTCTAAGTAGCTTGGAACTCATTACACGGAGCAGGCTGGTCTGGAATTCCCATCAGTCCTCGCCTCTGACTCTGCAGTATGGGGATTGCAGTTGAGCCCCGTACCTCACAAAGGGGGATGACCCAGGCTAGCTTCAACCGTCTGATGCCCCTCCCTCCTACGGTATTTGCCTGCCTAGGGTGCAGCTCCAGCTATTGACTGTGATTCTGATCTCACCTTGACAAGTTGAAAATAAAAATATTGCAGGAATTCGAGGGTTCTGGCAAAGCTTTTTATTTTCTTTGGAAGTAATTCTCTCATGCTCTTCTTAGGCAGAAACTAGCTTTTTCCTGTTAGTCAGATCTTTGGCAGGAGGGTGTTTGTGGGAGACAGGGCTTGTCAAAGTCCCTTTGTAGACCAGCCTCAAACTTGTGGGGATCTTCCTGCCTGATTATAGGCGTGAGTCACCAGGCCTGGTTTCTCTTTGGCTGGAACTTGGCTTCCTGCAGGCTAGGCAGCCACTGTGCTAAAGGCTCAGCTGTGCTCCCAGCCAGAGCATTTTCCCCTGCTGTTGGCTGCCAGCCTGCCCAGCTCTGTAGCCTATGGAGGAGACTGAAGAGACCTTTCCACATAACATAATGAAGTGACTTTAACACTTCACCAAATGTAATGCTGGTGCTTTATAACTTATGACAAATTATCTTACAGTAGTATATATCCCTGTCATGCATAGTCAACTTCAGTAGAGAAGCTATCACACTCTTTGTACATTCCTAAATGTTATCTACTGCAACTAAGACTTCTGTTAGCTACAAGAGATGTTCTAACAGCGTCTGACTGTAGTACTTCCCCACCTTCTCTGGTGTATTTGACGAATCTGTGCTGTTCCTTCTGTAGCACCTCACACAGATACAAACCTTCCAAGTCTGAAGCAGGCTGCTTCCAGGCTCCTCATTCACTAGCAGTCTCAGATTGTTAGCAACACAGAACAGCTCTCCCGAAAGCAGAAATCGGGGTGTTCCCAGCCCCCAGGCTCCCCGTCTAGGTCAGGGTTACTGCTCTGGGGACCTGGCATGCGTTTCTTTTCCTTACTGGCTACTATCCTTTCGGGAAGGGAGTGCTGAGGGTTAAACCAGGGCCTAAGCACACTGAGCATGAATTCTACCCTGAGTGTCCCCCAGCCTGGTACTCACCCCATCCCTAGTTAAATCCAGGGCCTCCTGTAGGAGTTCTAGGTTTGGGTGTGGGGGATTAAAAGTCGTTTGGCTTTTGTCTGTTTGTGATAGAACAAACCCAAGGCCAATTGTTTTACCACTGCGCTATGCCACCATTACCAGCACTGGCATTTTAAAAGCCATGAATGAACAAAGCATCTTGGGGCAGAAGACAGGGCTCGGCAGTTAAGAGCACCGTCTGCTCTTCCAGAGGACCTGGGTTCAATTCCCAGTACCCACATAGCAGCTCACATCCCTGACTGTAACTCCAGTTCCAGGGCCTCTGACACCTTCACACAGACATACAGACATACAAAGCACCACTGAACATAAAATAAAAATAAATTATATATTAAAAAAAGAAAAGGGCATTTCAGGATGCAATTGGTTGGTTTCATTTGGCTTTTAAGGTAGGATTCCTCTACATGGCCCAAGCCGGCCTTGAACTTAAATCCTTCTGCCTCTGCCTCCTCTATGCTGGGATTATAGGCACGTACCATCACAACCAGTTCCGTTGATTGGTTTCAATGTTTTTCTCTAATTTTAAAATGACTACAAATTCACAGGAAGTTGCAAAAGCAGCACAAGAGTCCCCACAGACCTTTCGTCCTCTCTGCCCATGGCCGACCTTTTGGGATTTCCAGTTTTGATATTTCTAAGGATTTTGGATGGTCTCAACCCATGTTGGACTTGGAGATTAAGCTTGCCGACCAGAGACCAGAGACAGGACTAGATTGCAAACCCTTGTCCTGGTCTGCCACCGCCGTTCTGACGCAATGTGTCGTGTGGCCGTCCACTTTCCTTTATTCTCTATGAGTGGGGAAGAGTCACTGTATCTCTTGTGAATGGTTAGCTGGAAGTGCAGCCGCTTGTCCTGGAGGGGGCCTGGTAAGCTCCTGCTTACCTGGTAAGCGCTGCTTGTCTCCTCCCCAGCTTAGATGGGGCAAGCTGAGAGGATGAAAGGTATGTGGTCCAGGCTTCTTTGTAAGATAATGAAATAGCATAGTAATGTAACACAGCCTGTCATGCACAGGTCTGTAGTTAGCAGCTATAATGGTCGTCACTAGAAGTTGCATGTCTTTAATTGCTGCCATTGTTGGGATGAAGAGCACTGTCAGTTTTTGTGTTAATTTGCACCAGTAGATCCTGGCTGAATATTTGATATGGTGAACTTGAATGAATTCGTTATGTGAAGACTGTGGATCTGTCCTAGATATTTTCTGAGCAAACAGTATCCCAGTCTAGACACTTCACTGAAATTGCATCCAGGAAAACCTTAGCCAGGGTTCGTTTTATCACTGAGAGAACTGCCATGTTCTCCTGTTTCTGCCCCACCCAAGGGCACCTTTGCTCCCGTTCAAATCTCCTTTCCAAATTTTGATTTCCTTTCATCTAATCAGCAGGCCAGAGTCTTGCCTTGAACACATTGTTCTGTGCTGTGTGGTCTGGGTTTCCACAACCCGTCCCTGCTGCTTAAGAGCGATGCCGTTGTTGGCTCTGCCAGCGTAAGAAAGATGCACGTTGTTGAGAAGCATAACTAATACAGAAAAGGGCAGTGCTCCCGTCCGTGGCGAAGTGCACCTGATCGATTCATACTCACAGTTTGTTTTTTTTCCTTCCCTGCTCTGTTCACTTTTCTGATTCTTACACACCTGGTGACACTTCCCTCAAATGCCTGTCCTTGGTCTTTCCTCGAAGCTCTGTGCACCGAGGGCATCCTGAGCCTTTGGACCTCCACTTGGGCATGTTCCTGCCCACCTTGCTTCACCAGGCCACCGAAGAGCAGCAGGAACGCTTCTTCATGCCAGCCTGGAATTTGGAGATCACGGGCACTTATGCGCAGACAGAGATGGGTCATGGTACAGTGTATTTAGTCTACCTTCTGCAGGCCTGCCTAGGTGGGGCTGGAGGTGGTGATTTTTTCATGGTTTCTGAATTGGTGTCGGTCTGCCATTCATTTGCATCTGTCAGCTTATTCCCATATTCTGAGGAGTCAAAGTGTGTGTTCTACACAGCCTCCTTGGTGTGGAATAGTATTTTATAGGTTCCTCACAGGATGCAGCGTGGCGTCCAGTTGAGTTCAGCTGTGCCTGTGAGGACACTCCATCTTTACTGTGCTGTCTGACATGGCCCCCATGGCTTCTTAGGCAGCAGAGTTTACTGAGTGCCTGGTTTCTTGACTTTTCCTTTGAAGGCTGTGGCTCACAAACTGTCCATTTCTGTGGCTCAGTTTGGAAATTTCCAGATGTTTCAAAGTGTTCAGCGAGGCCTCAGAGGTTCTCAAAGTAGCTTGTTAAAAGGTCCTCAGTGCTTATTTCAGTATAAAATGCCAGCCACATTTTAAAATAGTTCTTTTCAAAGAATTACAATGTATAACGGTCCATCTCCAGCAACACATGAGACTAAACACCGACTTCCCCATGAGAAGCACCGAGGTGGAGCCTGGCCCACAGAGTGAACCCAGGCCTTGTTGGACCTATAGATTATTAAATGTTTTCAAGTTCTTAGTTTCCATTTTAGTGGTCATTCTAACACAAGCTGCAGTGAATGTACAGGTCTAACTGGAGTCTGATTCTATCACACATTGCTTAACGTTCTCACAAGTACAGAGGTAAACAGCTCAGTAGAGTCAAAGTTGTCATGTTAAAACGTAGGAGTAGGACCCAGGCTGGCAAGGTGGCTCTGCACTAAAGAAAGGTACTTGCTGCCCAGCCCCATGTTCTATTCCCAGAACCCACTTGGCAGGTGAAAAGTGACTCCCAGTAATTGCTGGGGCTCATGTGTTTACACAGGGCACGTGTGTACACAGAGTAAATGTTGTACACAGGGCACGTGTGTACACAGAGTAAATGTAATGTTTGTTTGTTTTTGTGTTTTGAGACAGGGTTTCTCTGTGTAACCTTGGCCTTCCTGGAACTTGCTCTGTAGACCAGGCTGGCCTCAAACTCACAGAGATCCTCCTGCCTCTGCCTTTCAAGCACTGGAATTAAAGGAGTGTGCCACCACTGCCCAGAGGAAATGTAATTTAAAAAAAAAAAAATGTAGAAGAACTGAGTTTAAAGGAAAGTAGCCATCTCTGTTACATAGAAGAACACAAGTTGCCTCTACATTTTCTTTCATTAGTCTCAATAAATATGGTATATCCACTGAGCCACACTTACAAGTGGGACGCTCAGGACACTGCTGCTTGTGGCATAGTGGGAATTGTCTAATGGGACAGTGACCGTGCTGTGCCCGTCAGTCACCGATCGTTTACAGACTCATTGCTGGAATTTAGCTTCTCTGAGGTCTGGCTGGTCTGTTTTCTTCCCTCTCTGCTATACTGAGGCCATGTGACCTGTCCTTAGGAACTCACCTCCGGGGCCTGGAGACCACGGCCACATACGACCCCAAGACCCAGGAGTTCATACTCAACAGCCCCACCGTGACTTCCATCAAGTGGTGGCCTGGGGGACGTAAGTTGAATTTTTTTCTTTAAACATGTTTTGGATGTTTGTTGCTACTGTCAAACATTTTGAGGACTTATGAGACTGTGATAAAGACAGAGACAGTTTATTAAAGAGAAGAAAGGCCTTTCCAGGAAAGGAAGTGAGGTGACGGGCAAAGGCAGGTCCAGAACCAAAGCCTGCATTGCAACCGGAGAGCCAGAAACATAAAAAATCAAAATACTAGAACATAACCAAGTGTGGTACACGCTTGTAATCCCAGTGCTCGGGACTCAGAGGTGGGAAGGTCAGGAGTTCACACTCACAGTCCCAGTGCTCGGGACTCAGAGGTGGGAATGTCAGGAGTTCACACTTACAGTCCGAGTGCTCGGGACTCAGAGGCGGGAAGGTCAGGAGTTCACACTCACAGTCCCAGTGCTCGGGACTCAGAGGTGGGAAGGTCAGGAGTTCACACTCACAGTCCCAGTGCTCGGGACTCAGGCGGGAAGGTCAGGAGGTGAGACCTTCCTTGAACAGGAAGGCACCCCTCCGTCTTGCTGTTGCAGTTGGGAAGACTTCCAATCATGCGATAGTTCTGGCTCAGCTCATCACTCAAGGGGAGTCCTACGGCTTACACGCCTTTGTTGTCCCTATCCGTGAAATTGGGACCCACAAGCCCTTGCCAGGTAAGAATTGTTCATCTGATATTAAGGTAAAAATTAAAACTGCAAGGGGCTGGAGAAATGGCTTAGCAGTTCAGAACACTGGCTGATCTTTCAGAGGACCAGGGTTCAGTTCCAACATTTACATGGTGGCCCACTGCCAGCTGAAACTCTAGTTCCAGGGGATCCAGTATCGTCTTCAGGTCTCCTGGGGCATCAGGCATGCATGTGGTACATGGGCATCCATGCATGGAAAATACCCACGTACATACAACAAAGTAATGAAAATAAGGACCGGCCCAGTTAAGCGGAGCCGAGGGAGGCGGGGAGGAGCCGAGGGAGGTGAGGAATTCCCAAACATGAGCATCACACGTGCTTCCTGTTGTCTGTGGTAGGCATCACTGTTGGAGATATCGGCCCCAAGTTTGGTTATGAAGAAATGGATAATGGCTACCTGAAGATGGACAATTACCGTATCCCTAGAGAGAACATGTTGATGAAGTATGCCCAGGTATATTTGTTTATTTGCTTATGTTATGTGGTAGTAGATTGTTATTGATGGAGCAGGTTTTCACTGTGTACCCCAGACCAGCTAAGCTCAGGATCAGGACAGTCTCTGACGGCGACTTAGAAGCAGTTGGGATGTGTGTGTGAAAAGTATCACCTGCTGGGTGAACCTGTGGCTCTCAAGCCTTTAAGTAACTTAGAATCATCTGAAAGGCCAGTTAGACCTTAGCTTGTTAGCCAAGTAGAGTGTGTACTTGAGAGGCAAGCGGAAGTGAGTTCAGGGTCAGCGTGAGATACATAGCAAGCCCATGTGTTGTGGTAAATCTCCAACCCAATAAGACAGGTCAAAGAAAACTCAGTCATTATGAATATACACTGCACGCCTAGACTGGGCAGGTTTACCACTACACTACTCTGTTCCCCAGCTATGAGATCCCTCATGACTTGCGGTTTCTCCAGGCCATGTGCTTCTCCTCCATTGTCCTTCCTCCTCTTCCCCTTCCATCATCCTCAAATCAAGCTGTGAGTGAAATTTAGTATTTCAGATGAGTTGCCTGATCCTAATGAAGCCAGGTCCCCTGCTGTTCCAGGAGGCACACTTGGAGAATCAGTCCATGGTTTTGTCACCTCGCAGAGAGACATTTCCGCCTGTTTATTTTCACAGGTCAAGCCTGATGGCACGTATGTAAAGCCTTTGAGTAACAAGCTGACGTATGGGACCATGGTTTTCGTCAGGTCCTTCCTTGTGGGAAGTGCAGCTCAGAGTCTGTCCAAGGCGTGCACCATTGCCATCCGGTACAGCGCTGTGAGACACCAGTCTGAAATCAAGCCAAGGTGAGGGTGGGCTCTGAGAGAAGCTCAGTGCTGAAGGCTTGCTCTCCCCCTGTTCTTAAGAGAAAAGACAAGCATGGGGAAGGGGATGGCATCTGAAATGTATATAATAAAATATCAAATAAAAAAAGGAATACTAATGCTGGGCGGTGGTGGCGCACGCCTTTAATCCCAGCACTTGGGAGGCAGAGGCAGGCGGATTTCTGAGTTCGAGGTCAGCCTGGTCTACAGAGTGAGTTCCAGGACAGCCAGGGCTACACAGAGAAACCCTGTCTCGAAAAAAACCAAACCAAAAAAAAAAAAAAAAAAGGAATACTAAAATAAGTTCTATGATAATTAACAGTTTATAAATCAAATTTGTGTAATGCACCATTTGAACGTCCTTAAACCCTTACTTCAGACAAATAATTCGACAGCTCTGTCAGCATACCGGAAGTCAGCTCTGGCTTTCTGCCCCGGCATCTCTACTAATGTACTTATGCTGCTTACCAGATGCTGAAAATTAAAACACATCAACCAACACACACACACACAGAAGAGGAAAGATGAGAATAACCACTTTACCCACTTCCCTACCTTGGCATCAGCCCCATGGTGCTAGGTGTTAATCCAGGACCTCACGCATGCCAGGCCTTTAAAGGATATAGCACTTAGTATCCATGATGGGAGGAAGTGAGGGCAAGTGGGCTGCCTCTGTCATCTCCAGAGTCGTGGTTAGAATGCAGTGTGTTGACCCCTGTGGTAGGCTGGGCCTTTTATATCATCCTCTTTACATGTGAGTGGACCATTGGGTTTCTGGGTAGTTTGGAAATGTAGTTGTCTCAGTCATACTGGAAATGCTGCAGCAGTTAGAATACTGTCCTATTGTCAGTGCAGTAGAGTGAGCCAGAGCATTGCCAAGGATGTGGTGCTCACCCTTAATCCCGGTATTTGGGAGGCAGAGACAGGCAGGTCTCTGTGAGTTTGAGCCAGCCTGGTCTACAGAGTGAGTTCCAGGAAGCTGGACTATGTAGGGAGACCCTGTTTCAAAAAAAAAAAAAAGGGAAAAAAGAAAAAAGATTCTGACCTTATGGAGACAGGGACTGCCATTGTGACCTGTGTGATGTCAGGCAGATTCCCTGACCTCTCATTCTCCCGTCTGTAAGATGACAGCAGCGATGCCAGGCGGTGGTGGCGCACGTCTTTAATCCCAGTACTTGGGAGGCAGAGGCAGGTGGATTTCTGAGTTCCAGGACAGCCTGGTCTACAGAGTGAGTTCCAGGACAGCCAGGGCTACACAGAGAAACCCTGTCACGAAAAACCAAAACCAAAAAAAAAAAAAAATGACAGCAGTGGGAGCACTGCCTCCGGGAAGGGTCTGTGAGGAGGAGTTCACTGCCGTGTAGAGCACTTGGACTGAAACCTGGAATGTCGCAGGTAAACATTTACTGTTTTTTCTCTATTAGTGACCCGGAACCACAGATTTTGGATTTTCAAACCCAGCAGTATAAACTCTTCCCGCTCCTGGCCACTGCCTATGCCTTCCACTTTGTAGGACGATACATCAAGGAGACCTACCTTCGAATTAATGAGAGCATTGGTCAAGGGGACCTGAGTGAGCTGCCTGAGGTACGTACAGACACGCTTTCCTCGCTTTTCATATTCCACCAGGGATGCTCTTAGGTTCGTGTCTGCCTAATGGCAGATATCCAAAAGCTGCACGTTGGAATTTCCTGAAAGGAATTACAAAATCCCGGAACTTTTTTTCATTAAAAGCTGAGATGTCAAGAAGAAATTTTTATGAATAGAATTTAAAAGGAGAGAGATTACTGTTTGGCCAAGTATAGTAGTTGAGAAAGAGGTGTGAGACTATCACTACTAATTCAGATGGGTCAGGTGACTGCCTCCTGGGCTGTTGTGCACACAGCTCATTCTGACAGTGAACAGCACACTTAGGAGAGGATGTGTTTTCTCATTAGAAGGTGGGTTTAAAGCCAGGGTTCTCATGGCCTGTGCTTGTCCCATAGCTTCATGCCCTCACCGCTGGGCTGAAGGCTTTTACTACCTGGACAGCCAACGCTGGGATCGAAGAATGTCGAATGGCTTGCGGTGGGCACGGCTACTCTCACAGCAGTGGGATTCCAAACATTTACGTCACGTTTACCCCAGCCTGCACCTTTGAGGGAGAGAACACTGTTATGATGCTACAGACAGCTAGGTGAGAGTCACACCGCTGGCTTCTCCTCCTGGGGTCGTCTCCACGGGCTCTCCTGCTTCCCTTTCTCCACCACGAAGACAGGCAGGCTCTTGCTTCCATCCTGATGCACTTACCTTGTGGTTTGTCTTAGTCCAGGTCACTGTCGCTGTGATGAAACACAATGCCCAAAGCAACTTGGGGGAGAAAAGGGTTTTTTAAGACATAACCTGTCCTTTTTTTTTTTTTAATTCATCCTCAAGATCTCAGATTAATAAATACCACAAATTCGAATCACAATTACAATTTGAAAGTTCCACAGACTTTACCAGTTCAAACACTTTAAAAGTTTAGCCTGTGAGACAGTTCAGCAGTTAAGAGCACTGACTGCTCTTCCAGAGGACATGGGTTCAATTTCCAGCACCCACATGGCAGCTTACAACTGTCTGTCACTCCAAGATCTGATACCCTCACACGAACAGATATGCAGGCAAAATAGCAATACACAAAATAAAAATAAATTTTAAAAAAAGTTTTATCTCAGCCGGGCGGTGGTGGTGCATGCCTTTAATCCCAGCACTTGGGAGGCAGAGGCAGACAGATTTCTGAGTTCAAGGCCAGCCTGGTCTACAGAGTGAGTTCCAGGACACCCAGGGCTATACAGAGAAACCCTGTCTCGAAAAACCAAAAAAAAAAAAAGTTTAGTCTCTGTAAAAATCCAAAACTCTTAGAAATTCGAAGTCTCCATGGTGAGCGCCTATATCATCAAAAGTAAGCTAAATCCCTTCCTACTGAGGAGAGAAGAACCGGGGCACAGTCTGTACACAGCAAACCCAAACTCCAGCAGTGTAAATAATGTCATGTCCAGTGTCTAGGATTCCCTCAGGATCTTCTGGGCTCCTCCACTGGCTTGGGTCACTTCAGCTCCTACCCCTGTAACACACACAGCCACTCTTCTAGGCTCCAGCTGGTCCACTCCACTGCTGCTGCTGTTCTTGGTGGTCATCCCATGGCACTGACATCTCCAATTCACTTGTAGTCTTTCAATGTATCTAGGCTTCACCAATAGCCTCTGCTGGCCCCTCTTCAGGGACTCCAACCCTGACACACAGTGCCAAGCCTCAGCTCCTCTCCATGACCCCTTCCTGCCTTCAAAACCAGCACCACCCGGGTGACTCTTACACTACCCAGTTCAGCTGCCAGTCGGAAGTATGATGTTGGCCACCTCTGGACCACAGCTTCTGTGTGCCGACCCTGAGGCTTCACCTCAGCGATGCTGGTCTCTTCTTAATCACAGCTGATTCTTCAGCTCCAGCTGACCAGACATCACAGATTCATCACATAAAATGCATGTAGAGTCTTTGTGTCCCTCTGAGACGTCACAAGCCAGGCCTCCGTTGTCTGCACTGCTCTCCACATTCTCACCGTGCAGCCTCCCACAGGACAGCTCCCTCAGCTCTCAACTCTCAAAGGCTTTTCTAGCCCAAAGTTCCATAGTCCTTCCACAATCCTCCCAAAAACACGTGGTCTGGTCTGTCACAGCGATAGCCCACTCCTGGTACCAACTGCTTTCCTGGTTAGGGTTTTCTGTTGCTGTGATGAAATACCACAACCAAAGCAACTTGAGGAGAAAAGGGTTTATTTAGCTTACATCACTCGGTTCGTCATCAGAGGAGTCAGGACAGGAGCTCAGACTGGACAGGAGCCTGGAGGCAGGAGCAGGTGCTCGTCCTCCTGACTTTCTCACTCTGCTTCGCTTTGTTTCATTAATTTATTTACTTTATTACCTGATCAAAGTCTCCCCTCCTGCCCCTCTTCCCAGTCCTCCCCTCTTACCTCCCCTCCTGCCCCTCCTTTCTCATTCTCCTCAGAGTAGGGGAGGCCTTCCAAGGATATCAGCCCTCCTTGGCATATCAAGTTGCAGCAGGACTTGGCACACCTTCTTCTGTTGTAACCTGCTTTCTTACAGAAGCCAGCACTGCCAGCCCGGAGATGACACACGCAATGGCCTGGGCCCTCCCACATCAATCACTAATTAAGAAAATGTTCTATAGAAGTGGTTCTCAACCTTCCAAGTGCTGCGACCTTAAATATGTTCCTCATGTTGTAGTGACCCCCAAGCATAAAATTATTTTAGTCACTAACTTTGTAACTGTAATTTTGCTACTGTTGTGAAACATAATGTATATATCTCTGTGTTTTCCAGTCATCTGAGGCCACCTCTGTGAAAGGGCTGTTGGACCCCAAGGGTCATTGCCTTCAGGTTGAAGACTGCTGCTCTACAGGCTTGCTTAGAGCCTATTCTTGTGGAGACATTTTCTGAGTTCTCTTCTCTCAGATGACTCTAGCCTGTATCAAGTTGACATAAATTTAGTCAGCATAGCATATGACCACCCTAAGCAGGTACTGAATGCCTGTCATGTAGTGTGAAGTCATTTCAGTGGAGTTGCTAAAAGCATGTGCTCTGGTGGTTTCTAGGTTCTTGATGAAAATCTATGACCAGGTGCAGTCGGGGAAGTTGGTGGGTGGTATGGTCTCGTACTTGAATGACCTGCCGAGTCAGCGGATCCAGCCACAGCAGGTGGCAGTCTGGCCAACTATGGTGGACATCAACAGTCTGGACAGCCTGACCGAGGCCTACAAGCTTCGTGCAGCCAGGTGAGCTCCCCTCATGGGTAAGAGGCTGGCTGTGGGGGCCTTGTGGCTGGGAGCCAGGTCTGAGAACCATTGTTTTCTCAGCTCTCTGCTCTTCCTTCTTGTTTAACAGATTGGTAGAAATTGCTGCAAAAAACCTTCAGACTCAAGTGAGTCACAGGAAGAGCAAGGAAGTAGCGTGGAACTTGACTTCTGTCGACCTTGTTCGAGCAAGTGAGGTCAGTGGCGGCCTCTCCCCTCACCCCGCTCCGCTGCCCTGCCTTAGTGCTGGGTCACTGTGGTGGTAGCCTTCCTTGAGGCAGGCTGGTCTGGAACTCACCAGGTAGCCAACACTGACCTCCAGCTCCTGGCAGTCCTGTTTCAGCCTCTCAGATGTGGGAATCCGAGGCATAAGCAGCACACTCTCCTTTCCAAGGATTCCCACACCCCTCTGTTTCCCTTTCTTCTAGGCGCACTGCCACTACGTGACCGTTAAGATCTTTTCAGATAAACTCCCCAAGATTCAAGACAAAGCCGTGCAAGCTGTGCTGAGGAATCTGTGTCTCTTATATTCTCTCTATGGGATCAGCCAGAAAGGAGGAGATTTTCTTGAGGTCAGTGTTTTGAGACAAGTCTTTTTGTGTGTGTGCTTGTTGTTTGATTTAACAGTTGTCTGTTTATAGTCCTGTGTGTGTAATTTGTCTGCTCTGTGCTCCTTCATTTAATTTTTTCCTTAGGGGAACATCATCACAGGGGCTCAGATGTCACAAGTCAACGGTCGGATACTGGAGCTGCTCACACTGATCCGCCCCAATGCTGTCGCTTTGGTGGACGCCTTTGACTTTAAGGACGTGACACTCGGCTCTGTTCTCGGCCGCTATGATGGGAATGTGTATGAAAACTTGTTTGAGTGGGCCAAGAAATCCCCACTGAACAAAACAGAGGTAAGGCTAACAAAAGCTGCTTCCGAGCTTCTGAATTTTTCATTTAATTTTGTGAAGGTGCTAGGCATGGACCTCAGGGTGCCCTGGCAGGTGCTAGGCAAAAAACTTCTATAACTCTAGCTCCAGGGGATCTAACACCCTTTGTGACTCCCGAGGGAACATACTAATACAGACACATGCACATAAATAAATGGAAAAACTGAAAACATGTATTTAGTTAGTTTTTTCAAGACATGATTTCTCTGTGTAGCCATGGCTGTCCTGGCAGGTGGATCTCTGAGTTTGAGGCCTGCCTGGTCTACAGAGCAAGTTGCAGATAGCCAGAGCTACACAGAGAAACCCTGTCTCAAAAAAAATGAAAAAAAAAAAACACAAAACACAAAAATATTTAAATTCGTTTTTGTATAAGACTGATATATTTTATTAATTAAAATTTTGCTTTTTTTTTTTTTTTTTAAGAAAAATGGAAACTTACCAAGAAAGTCCCTTACTCATGGTCTCCACTTTCCCTGTAGGTCCACGAATCTTACCACAAGCACTTGAAGCCCCTGCAGTCCAAGCTTTGAAGCTTTCCTGGGGACAAGTCTGAGCTCCACAAAGCAACGGAAAATCTCTCCTTGATTGACTAATCCTTGCGAAATCGTCATCAAATTTGTGTAGCTATAGAGCAAATGATGGGTTGACCTTTTCCTCTCTATAAGTAAAGAGAAATGAACAGACTTTAGAGATTCAATGAGAAAGTCAGCATTTTACGTGTAGTAATGCAGACAGAGACTTAGGAACCCAGAGAGCTTGAGAGCTGTGGGCTTGTGTTTATTTGTACTGCTGCTAACCTCTGTAGGCCTTGACTCTGGGGGAATTAACAGATTAACTACAAATACTTAGCTATTTTCACATTTTTACTGCTAATCACTGAATATATGTTTTTTAAACAAAGGTGTGATATAGAGTAGAACTTTCCAGACTTTCTGATCTCCCACTAAGAACAGGAGTTTAGGGGCCGGAAACTAATAGAAACCCTGGTGTGGGTCCGTGGCCGGTACATATGCCCCTGCTGCCTGTTGTGTGGGTGTGTCACCCTTTTTAACTGTCACATTACCATAGTCAACAAGAGGACTCCTTAAATTACCTACCCACTGAGAAACCAGAGCTCCCTCCCGATGGGAGTGAGCACCTGCTCCAGGCTCAGCCTTCCTGGTAGTGGGCCTGCACCCTTTACTCCACCTTCTGACATAGTTAAGTTGCTTGTCTTTACCTCCAGGCTTTCGCCCATTGCCTGGGCTTCAATCATGGTGGCTGACCTTCCCTTGCTTGCTTGCCTTCTCCTGGAGGAGATAATAGAGATAATAACCAGTTTTTCTAAGTCTAGGGAGAGCCCTCAGCTATGGTATTACTGTATTTTGGTGACTTTGTTAAGTAAATTTCCTGGGACAATCCAGATTTGAAAGATTCTGTCTTCTTGTTGTCATAGCTATTAAAATGCTCAGTGGTCACCAAAGTCTTTGACATAAAAAAAAATAAATCGGGGTTGGGGATTTAGCTCAGTGGTAGAGCGCTTGCCTAGCAAGCGCAAGGCCCTGGGTTCGGTCCTCAGCTCTGAAAAAAAAAAAAATAAAAAAAAAAAATAAATCACTCAGGTCACCTTTTACACCAGAAATAACAGGAAAGCCCTGGGCCACAGCCATCTGCTGAGAGTGTTAGCTGAGGAGGTGGATCAAGAGTGAGTGCTGGCTGTGGGGGTTTCCTGCTGAGCAGCTGCCTCTGTGGTAAGCTGCTAGCAGTCTTAAGAGGCAGTAAAGCGGCCCCTTCATATGCACAGCAGCCTCTATAATCATTCTGACTTTAAAGCTGAAACCTGCACCTTTTGTAGTATATGTGTGTATGTATTTTTTTGTGTGGTGATTTTTTTTTTTTCTTGAGACAGGGCCCAGAGTGGCCTTGAACTCTGATCCTCAGCCTCCCAAATGCTGGGGTTACAGGTGTGTGCCGACATGCCTGGCTAATTGGAATTCTTGGTCCTTAAAAGCACAGTAGAGAGATCATTGTAACCTATAAGTCTGTATCTGTGACATTTCTTTTAGAACAGTTCTGAGAACACAGTATAAATGGAGTGGAAATATCGACCTCTGACATAAAATCAAAAACATCAGATTTGTTGACACAAGCCTTAACCTTTCTCCTGGAATGACTGATAATCCCTGAATATTGACAATAAACAGTGTGTCACCTTGTTGGGATTTCTATTGACAGTAATTCATATTCTGGAAAATAACAAATAAATTTAAATGACTGAATCTTGACTGTTACATGTAGACTTATTTCTGACTTTAAATTCTGTATTCAGAGGCGACTGTTAGTAGGCAGATGCATAGGCCTTGGTTCTCAGCAGCGCTGAAGAGGGCATTTACACCACAGAACCACCTCCAACTAAACAATGAGTAAAAGTGTGGGAGCAAAGACAGAGACAGATAGGTGTGTGTGAGCCTGAGGCCAGCCATGTTTACATACTAAGTTCCAGGCAGCCAGAGTTGCACTAGCAGTTTTTCTAAGTGTGTATGGTTGCTTTGCCTGCATGTGATCTCTGCACCACACGTTCAGTGTTCTTGGAGGCCAAAGAGCACGATGGACCGCCAGGAACTGGAATTACAGAGAGTTGTCGGTCCTCCATACAGGCAACTCCAGTTCCCAGGGATCTGAGATCCTCTTGTAGTCAGACTCTAAGGCCATTGCACACACATGGCAAGGAAGAAACAGAAAAGATTACTGTTGCTCAACTCTCTCGAGAATCTCCTGCCCAGGAACGGGCCCGCCCACTTTTAAGGGAAGTCTCCCACATCAATTGACAGTCCCTTCCACACATACCCACGCCACCTTCCAGATGTTTCTAGATAAGCTGACAACACTAGCTTCACAGTGCCCCTTGGTTGTCACCTTCTGGATAAGTGAATTTAGGTGCTTTGCTTATTGTTAGGCCTGCAGACTTCTCTGTGGTTTCACAGAGCTTAGAACCTGCAGTGCTTCTTGGGCCCTAAAACCCTAAAACTCATAGTGAGGTTTTTGTTGTTTTGGTTTTTTGATACAGGTTTTCTTTGTAGCCCTTGCTATCGGCTGCCTCCTAAGGACTGGGATTAAAGGCATGTGCCATCACCGCCCAGCCTCATGTTTTAATCTTAATTCCTGGCTTTCCTTCACAGAACAGCTTTTAGCTGCAGCCTAGAACTTTACAAATTCATCACCTAGAGTTACCTTCAAAGGAAGAGAATTAGGTATAGGGCCAGCAGCTTCCTCAGTGACAGGTTCCTGAAAGGGGAAGAACCAGATCAGGAAATACAGAAAGGAACATTTGGGGTCAGTGTCATGGAGTATCCACCAGAGAAGACTGCTCGAACATGGGTTTAAGCCAATACAAAGTCCTTATTTGCTGGCTGGCAACTGTACTGGGTGTTTGGAATCCTAGTGTAGCCCTGAGCCTTTCTCAGAATGAGCTTTTAAACACAAAAGCCATGTTCTGGATTGACATACTTCAGTTAAGAACAGTTAGAAGTGGAACTACAGACTCCAAAAAGCAAGGTTAGTACATTGAGACTTTCCCAGAACTGTGGACTTTGATGGATTAGGTCTTCGTTTTAGTGTTGGCAGGTAATGCTGTCTGCTTACTGAGTTTTACAGCCTGAATGATACTTCCATCATGGAGTCAGTTGTGTTAAGGTCTTGGGGGCCTACTAAGTCTGGGGCTCTGTTACAGTCTGGAGGTCTCATCCAAGCTCTGTCTTAACTAATCACCTAACCTGTAGGAAGGCTTCCCAGAGGCCCTATGAAAGGACAAAAGGATTGCTAGCTCTGTGTGCTTGCCCAGCGGCAGACTTGGCAAGGTCTGGTCTGAGGCTGGGGCCAGGGCCTTGAAGGATTAAAGATTCAGTTTGTGGGAACTTGACTTTTCCTTCCTGAAGAGACTGAGTTATCAGTCCCAAGACTGTCCTGGGCTTGGTCTGTGGTACACCTGAGATAACCTGTTTTCCTTTTATACAACACTGCTGAAAATTAGCTTCCTGTTGACATCCATTGTACGGTCACTTTCTGCTGAGTCTGTTCCACTTTCCTCCTACAAACATTGTACAAGATTATCCTCCTCCTCTTTTTCCTCCTCCCCCTCTTCTGAGACAGTTGGTTTTGTGTATCAACCTGACACATGCTAGAGTCATCAGAGGAAGGAGCCTCAGATGAGTGATTGCCTCCATAAGATCCATCTGTGGAGCATTTCCTCAATTAGTGATTGATGGGGGAAGGTCTAGCCCATGGTGAATGGTGCCATCCCTGGGCTGGTGGTTTGGGGTTCTATAAGAAAGCAAGCTGAGCAAGCCATGGGAAGCAAGCCAGTAAGCAGCACCCTCCATGGCTTCTACATAAGTCCCTGCCTCCAGGTTCCTGCTGTGTTTGAGTTCCTGTCCTGACTTCCTTCAATAATAAACAGCAATGTTGTCATCCACAGCACAGCAATATGGAAGTGTAAGCCAAAAAAGTCCCTTTTCTCCTCAACTTTGTTTTTTGGTTGTGGTGGTTCATCACAATAGAAACCCTGACTAAGGGGGCTGGTGAGATGGCTCAGCGGTTAAGAGCACTGACTGCTCTTCTAGAGGTCATGAGTTCAAATCCCAGCAACCACATGGTGGCTCACAACCATCTACAATGAGATCTTGTGCCCTCATATGGGTGTCTAAAGACAGCTACAGTGTACTTACATATAATAAATAAATAAATTTAAAAAAAAAAAAAAACCCTGACTAAGATAACAGGTATCTCTGTGTAGCCCTGGCTGCCCTAGAACTCACTTTGTAGACCAGGCTGGCCTCGAATTCACAGAGATCCACCTACCTCTGCCTCCTGAGTGCTGGGATTAAAGTCCAGCGTCACCAGGACTGGCAGCTTACTGAGGTTTTAAACACTCCAGTAGTCCATGATGGTAAAAATACAACAAACCATGTTTTTGGTTATAAATCAGCTTTTTAGTGATTTCAAATTGCTAGCTTCTAATGCAGTTTGGTTTAACCATTTAAATTTGGGTTAATTTCATAAAAAGCTTCATTTTACAATAGATGACAATTAACAGAGAGACAGTTGACCAATGTGCAGAGAGTAAGACACTACGAAAATGCAGTCCTAAGTGAAACATCACACACACACACACACACGCACACGCACACGCACACGCACACGCACACGCACACGCACGCACGCACACGCACGCATGCACATACACGCTTTTCAAACATGACAGGGCTGCTGCACACAGGAACTCACAGGCCGACTCAAGCCCGCCAAGCTTTCAACATGGTTGAGGAGAGGCTTACATAGTATCACTGCTAGCTAAGGAGCTATCGGCAATTGATGGCTGATGGGAGAGCGAGTGCCAGTTTTATTCAAGAACCCCTCGCCCCCCGCCCCCAAAGAATTCTTCCCTGATAGCCCATGCGCTAGTGTACCTGTGCACGTACCCGAGGCACTGAGTTGTCGTCTATAAGAACACATGAAGTTGGGAGGGAAAAAGCTATGGGAAGCAGGTACAATGGAGGGTGGATTTGATCTAAACATCAGCACATATAAAACTCAAATTTTAAAAATTTGTAGAGATTTGAACCATCTGTGTTGGCAGAGCCGCCACCCTGCCTCTGGCTAGAGATCTATTTACTCCTTCTTTCGACTGCACCTAAGAAAGTGTGTTAAGTGTAGTTCTGAGACACTGTGATGTAGCTGACCTCAAATTTGTGCTACAGCCAGTTTTGACCTAGGAAATTTACAGCCAGGGCCAGCCTAGGTTACAAACGCTCTGATTCTGGGCGTGGCGCGTCCTCTGTGTGCCTTTGTTGATAGTTTTGGGTTTTCTGACAGAGCAGCTTTGATCTTATGATTGACCAAGAGGAAGATCATGATCACCAATTAGCTCTCCAGCCTTGAGGAACTCGCTTGCGCCTGGTCGGGAGATGCTTTCCCTGCGCTTCACGGGAGTGACGTTGAGACAGCTCCTAGCGACTCGCGGAGCATCCAACTGACGCCTTGCCCCCGCCGCGGGGCACGCTAGGAGATGTAGTCCTTCCCGGCACTTTCTGTGGTTCGGCCCGCTAGTGAACGGGCGGTGGACTACAGTTCCTAGAATCCTCCACGCCACCTTCTATTTGAGGCCGGAGGCGGCGAGGTGGGACTGTCGCCGGCGTAGAGGTGGTAGGCCTGGCCGATCCGAGCGGACTGAGTGGAGTCGAAACCCGGGGCTCTGGTTGGGCTGGGTTTCCGTGGCCTTGTTTCTGAAAGGACGGCTCTTAACAGGGTCCCTAGGGATTAGGGAGAAGCGCTATTGTGTCTGGGTTCAGATGGGATGGGCGCGCGGGGGATGGAACATTGAGGGGCACCATGCCTGGCCTGGGGCAACACTCCCGGAACCGCTGTGGCTGAGAAGCGGGCTCACGAATTTGAAAATGCCTTCATGGAGCTGGTTGAATATGTGAAGATGTGACATTATTCTGGGATACGTTGGCCCTTACAAGCCTCCCCTAGAATATGTCCCCCTGTTTTGGAAGCTGCGACAGAATGCATAGGAGATAGCAGAAGTTTTTGGTGTAGGTCGCTAAAGTTGCCATTGCACGGGAGAAACACAAGCATTCCCCTGTGTCCACAACCCCAGATACACTTTGCATTTTAGTAAGAGGCTAGGCACACCGAGAAGACAGATGAGCGCCGCAGCCGCCTTTCTTCCTAGACATGTGAAGGTGGGTTTGAGCGACGTGAAAGAGGCAAGGAGGAGGTAGGGAATGATGGGAAATTCTGTTCCCAGTATGAAATGTCTATCATCTGTGAAAGGAGAAACCAGTACTCACTGTCAGGTTTTGTGCTGGATGCTGCCTACAGAGAATTTCCCGCCAAGGGACCTGGGCCAGGATGTGAAGGATGTGGACTACTTTTGAAATACTCTCCAAGCCAAGGAGAGCCCAATAAGTGAAAAAGGAATTCTCATATATTCTCTCTCTCCCTCCCCCCTCCCCCAATCTGTTTCTTGAGACAGGAGCTCACCCTAGCCCAAGAACTTACTTAGGTTAAAGTCGTTCCCTAAATCATGGCAACCCTGCTTCAGCTTCCCAAGTCCTGGGATTGCAAGTATGAAGCACTATGCCTAACATTTTCTTCTTTTTAAAATTTTAATTTTATGCATACGGGTGTTTTGTCTGTGTGTCTGTCTGTGCACCACATGCATGAAGTGTTCTGGGCAGTAAGAAAATGCATCAGATCCATTCCTCTGTCCCCGATGGGAGCGACAGAGGTTGTAAACCTGTGTGGGTACTGGGGATGCAGTCCAGCTCTTCTGGAAGAGCAGCACACGCCCACTGACTCTCTTTTGATTTTTGTTTTGTTTTGTTTGTTTGTTAGGATTTCTCTGTGTAGTCCTGGCTGTCCTGGAACTCTCTCTGTAGATCAGACTGGCCTCAAACCCAGAGATATCTGTCTCTACCTCCTGAGTGCCACCACCTCCAGGTCACTTTTTCTATTACATACCTCAGGTTGGCCTAGAACTTGTGATCTTTCTGCCTCAGCCTCCCAAGTTCTAGGGTTGACACTAAGTGCGTATTATCATACCCACCTCAGGAATTCTTTTTTTCACTTATTCATTTGAGGTAGTGGGGCACATATGCACATGGAGGTAAAAGGAGAATTTGTAGGAGTCAGTTCTCTATCTCTATCATGTGTCCTGGAGTACCCAACTCAGATAGTAGGTATGGTGCCAAAAGCACCATTACTCACTGAATGACATTCAGTTCAGAAATTATGGGATTATAGAAATAAGTTTGACCTATTCCTGGCTGTCCTGGAACTTGCTCTGTAAACCAGGCTGGCTTTAAGCTCAAAGAGAGCCACTTGTCTCTACCTCCTGAGTGCTAGGATTAAAGAAAGGCTTGCATCACTGCTGCCCTGCAGGGTTTTGATCTCTTAAGTGAAGGATCCTTAATAGCGTTGGAGTCAAGCACTGGGAAATGCTGAATTTTACCTGTTTATTTATTCGTGCATTTATTTATTTTTGAGACTTACATAGCCTAGGCTGGCCTTGAATTTGCTATGTAGCTAAGGATGGCCTTGAGCTTCTGGGTTTTTTTTTTAACCTCTTCCCAAGTACTGGAATTTCAGGATTATGCCATGTCTTGATTTTATTTTTAGTTATATGAATGTATGTGTGCATGTGGGTACAGATGCCCATGGATGCCAGAGGCCTGGATTCCCCTGGACCTGGAGTTCTGGGGGCTTGTGAGTTACCCAACACAATGCTGAGAACCCACCTCAGATCCTCTGCAGAACCAGTTTGTGCTCATGGCTCCTCAGTGGCCTCCAGCTTCAGCTCTTAAGCAGTTCCTTTGATTTTTCTCTATTAGGGAAGATGAACTTGCTGGGCAAGAAGTCACATGACTGGACAGTGCTGTGAGGAGCTGCAGAAAAAGCCCCGAGCCCAGGATGGTAGGCAGAGTATAGCATAAGATGGGTGAAGATAGACCTGCCCTGCCCTGTCCCACCCCACCCTCAGCATCCTGGCTGCATAGAAGTCTTGTGGCAAGGACCAGCAGATGGTCCCATGGTAGGGCAGCATTGGAGACACTTATGCATTGAGCTGAGTCTTTAATCCCAGAATGTGGAGGAAGAGGCAGAGGCAGACAGATCTCTTGTAATTCCAGGCCAGCCTGTTTCAACATTGCAGGCTCGAGGCCAGTAGTTACACAGGAAGACCCCTCTCAGCCCTCCTCCCCACCCCCCCCAAAAAAAAACAAACACACTTTAAGCAGTGAGCAAAGTCTCTTTTAAGCCTCAATTTTTGTTGTTTTGTTGAGGCCAGGTCTCGCTGTTGCTCTGTCTGGCCTAGAATTGCTATGTAGAAGACCAGGCTAGCCTGGCATTTGTAGAGATCCTCCTGCCTCTGAATCCTAAGTTCTGGAACTGAAGGCGAGAGCCACACTGGCCTGTATCTTGAGCCTCTGAGTCCTCTGAATTTCCTTCAAGAAACTTTTTTTTTCATTATTTATTCACTTTATAAACCTAATCCCAGGCCTCCCTCCTGGTACCCTCCCTCACGCAGCCCCTCCTTCTCCTTGTACTCTGAGAAGGGGGAGGTCCCACATGGGTATCACCTCATTCTGTCATATCAAATCACTGCAGGACTAGGCCAGTCCTCTCCCACTGAGGCCAGACAAGGCAGCTTAGTTAGGAGAACAGGATCCAGAGGCAGGCAACAGATTTAGGGACAGCCCCCCATCCAGTTGTTGGGGGACACTGGAAGTGTTTTTAGACACCCTTCAGACACACAGAACAGAAGAAAACGTTCTGGTTATTGCATCTGTCTGGGAGGCTTTTGTGTGTGGTATCTGTAACTCGGAGGAGAGGTATTCGTCCTCAGTCTGGCTCTGCTGGCCTGTAAGGGCTGTTTCTGGGCTCTGAGTAAATCATTCTCAGAAGCTGCAGAAAAACAGAACTGACTTCATCTGTAAGTGCTTCCTCTGGGGGCCTAGAGAAAGACAAAGCATATTTCTTGCCCAGTTCTAAAACAAGCTCACGGTTGGATTTTGTTGATGTTATTCCTCCCTCCCCCATTTTAGGCACAGAGAACCAAGAAAGGATTGAAAGGTAAGTGGAAACGTGAATTATCACCCTTAATCTAAGTATTCTTCTTCTTCCTCCTCCTCCTCTTCCTCCTCCTTCCTTCTCCTTCCTTGTTTTCTCCTTTTCTTTTTTCTCTTTCTTCCTTCTTCTTTTTCTTCTTTTGTCCTAGAATTCACCAGCCTCAAACTCAGAGAGATCTGCCTGCCTCTGCCCAAGTACTGGCTTAAAGGGATGTGTCGTCTCTGCCTAGCTGAGAGCCTTTTTGCCCCCACAAACAAAACAGAACAATCTGGTGAGCAGGCTTAGCAGGTGATGGTGTCTGATGCCTGACAACCAGAGCCCCTAGGACCTAAGCCTGGATGGAGACGACCGACTCCTGCAGATTGTATTCTGACCTCCACAGGAGGTTGGGACACATATTTCTGCTCCAATTTTAAAAGAATAAGAAAAGCTGGGTGTGTTAGTACACCACTCGAATCCCAGCACTCAGGTGGAGACAGGCCGGTCTCTCTGAGTCAGTAAGTCTGCTCTACACAATTCCAGGACAGCCAGGGCTGTGTAGAGAAAGACCCTGTGTCATAAAACAAAACAACAAAAAGCTGGAGGAACAAGAAGGCTGAGTCTGAGGAAGCCAGACTTTGCTGATACACTCCTCCTAGAGAAAGGGGTGGAAGAGCAGCCCTTCCTGGAGAGAGCCACAGGGCTGACTGTACTACCCGACACTTAAAATCAAGTGAATAAATGAAGTTTTAGAAAAAAACATTTCTTACTGAGCTCTGAATCCAAGGACATACTGTTTGAGGTTAAGGGAGGTCAAGGCAAGTAAGGCTGGCTAGGAGGATCATTTCCAACATGCTTGTCCTCTGTGTCTCTGTCAGAAAGTAACTGGAAGGGTGCAGCCAGTGCAGCTCTGGGTGGTGTCAGATGGAAGGCACAGAGAGAGAGCCTGTGTGTGTGCAGTTGCCACGCTGCCCTCTTAGAGGCTGGAAGACCGAGTGCTGTCGTTTGTGTTTTGGGTGAAAGATTTCACTGACAAACCATCATCATTCTTTTTTTTTTTTTTTTTTTAAAGATTTATTTATTTATTTTATTTATGAGTACACTGTAGCTGTCTTCAGACACACCAGAAGAGGGCATCGAATCTCATTACGGATGGTTGTGAGCCACCATGTGGTTGCTGGGATTTGAACTCAGGACCTCTGGAAGAGCAGTCAGTGCTCTTAACCGCTGAGCCATCTCTCCAGCCCAACCATCATCATTCTTAAGAAAGTTATTTTAAACTAGCCGAGGGTATCAACTCGGTATCATCAATTGTTGCCATTAGAAACCATCTGTTGACCAGGGAAGGCTTATGTCAGCCTCTGGGATCAGGGAACTCTGGGACACAGAAGTCTCAGGCCTTCAAGTTTATAAGTGCCACTCTTGCTTTCTGAAGTCCTTATGGCCCCTTTGTTTTCAGGATCCATCGATGATGTCCTTGGTGACCTCCTGGGAGATGACAGTAAGTACTGTCCCTTACTTTCCCTGGGTGTGAGAGGGAAACTGAAAAGAGGTTCAGCCAGCCAAAGTGTAAGCCTGACCAGTTGAGTTCCACCGAAGTACCCACGTGGGGAAGGAGAGAACCAGCTCTCACAAATTGTCATAGTGCTTGCTGGACCATGTGGGGACCCTGTTTTAATTTCACAAACTGTCAGATGGTTTCCCATGGCAACCGTTCCACTGTACATCCCACAGCCAAGTACGCCGCTCCTGCTTTGCTCCTGCCACTAGTGCTTATTTCCCAGCTTTTTTTGTTTGTTTGTTTGCTTGCTTGTTTGATTGATTGATTGATTTGTATTTTCTTATTTGTTTGTTGAGGTGGGGATTGACCCGGGCCTGATCCATGCTAGGTAGCCGTCGTAGCACCGAGCAGTGTTTGGCTCCCTGACCCTACTTTTATTACTTTTCATTTGTGACATTTTCATTTTTCATTACTTTTTGCTGTGATACTGGTCTTGAACTCACAGACTCAGGGAAGAACTGAGCTTTTCATTCTGCTTTCAGAGCAGCTGTGAGCACAGGCCTGCGCCACTAGGTCTGGCTTTTCCCATCTTTTTGGTCTTGGCCATGCCATGAGTGGCTGGGATTCTGTTTCCGCTGCTGCTGAGTATCTCCCCATGTGACACTTATGACACTCTTTGTCATCTTTAGAGACGAATCTGTTCAGAGGCTTTGATGGTTCGTGAATGGGGCACACAACTGAGAGCTCTCTTCTGGGTTTTCTGTAGTGCTGGAGTGGAGCTCAGGCCCTGTGCTTCTTTACTGAGCCACATCCTCCAGCCCCAGGTTCCTTATATAGTATTCCTTTTAAACGATCTCTTGGATTTATTTATTTTTTGTTTGTTTGGTTGGTTTTGGAGGGGTGGTCCACTCTCATGCCATAGCACACATGTGAGAGTCAGAGGCAACTACTCTGTGGGTTCCAAGAATTGAGCACAACTTATCAGGCTTGGTGGCAAGCACCTTTACCTGCTGAGCCATCCTGCCGACTAATTGATTTTTATTTGAGGCAAGGTCTCACTGTGTAGCCTAGGCTAGCCTCAAGCTCGTGGAAACCCTCCTGCCTTAGACTCCCTTGCATGAGCTGCTGTGGCAGCTAGCCACTTATTGGTTGTGTCCGTCCGTGTTGCTGCACTGAGGAGCAGGGCTGAGGGGTGTACAGAGCATCCCGGGCAGCAGCGAGGCTCCTGGTCCCAGGGAGAACACACGTGTCTGAGTCTATGGGTAGGACTCTGAGGAAGCCTTTGTGTGTCTGCCTTTCGTGTGGCACAAGGGTGGGGGTTGACCTGCCCATGCTCTCCTGGGATCTGGGACTAGCTTCCTACTTGGAATTGTACCCTCGTTCACTCACGTCTTTCTCGGGGGTGGCATCAGGCTGTGCCCTTCCTGTGGGGAGGTGTAGGAGAGTGGAGGAGCCGCTGTCCCTGCGGTGTTGCTTCAGTGACTGAACAGCTTTTCTTGTTCCCTTGCTCCAGCCACACTGCTTGAGAAGCCTGCTGAGCCAGCGTCACATGCCAAAGACACAGCGAGCTCACCTCAGTGGCCGTCCTCAAAGGCAAAGTAAGCACTGTTGGCACGTTTCTGTCCAGCCTTCTGTCCCTCAGCTGCACTCCGTCTTGACCAGTGGCCACAGTTAATGTTGAGAGTTTCAACGTATCCCCTCATGTCTGATGTCCATGGAATCTGAGAGTAAAAGACTGCAGGCCTGGGGGTCTGAAGGCCTGAGTTCTAGTCTTCCACCTGTTTCTTGGGTCATGCCAGACCTCTCTGAGCCTCAGTGTCCTTATCCCCAAAATGAGAGATGGCCTCAGATCCCTGATCTTCAGATTTGTTTGATCTCTTGAGAATGAACACCCCACCTTTCTTCTTCTTTTCATCTTGGTAGGGTTGGGATCGCTTTTTTTTAATCCCAGAAGAACAGGTGGATAGATCTCTGTGAGCTTGAGGCCGGGCTGGTCTACATGGAAGTTCCAGGCTAGCCAGAGCTATAGTGAGACCCTGTTGTAAAAGAAGAGAGAAACCAAAATTAAATAAATAAATCTTCTCTCTCTCTCTCTCTCTCTCTCTCTCTCTCTCTCTCTCTCTCTCTTAACTTTGTTTGTTTGTTTTTGCTATTTAGTTTTATTGCTTGTTTTATTTTTGTTTGTTTGCTTTAAGACAGGGTCGTGCTGTATAATCATGCCTGGCTTGCTACTAACCATGTTGCCCATAGTGAACTGGGACAGTCCTCCTGCCTCAGCCTCCTAAACACTGGGATTACAGTGTGTCACCGTGCCCCACTTTAACTATCACTAACTAGTGTGAGTGTAAGCGTGTATGTGTGTGTGTGTGTGTGTGCATGCATATGGAGCCCAAAGCGGTCAGTCTTCTGGGTGTTTTCCCTGTTGCTCTCCCTTCCTGTGAGACATGATCTGCTGTTCTCACCAATCACCTGAACTGGTTGGCAGGGAGCTCCAGGGATTCTCCTATTTTCGAGGCCTTTCCTCATCCGGCACCAGGGATGCAGCATGCAAGACCACACCCAGTTTTCTGTCACTTCACCCTTGGCCTCAATAATTATCCACTTATTAACAACTTATGTTCACAGGACTTCACTGCTTTAAAGAAAAGTAAAAACACAAATTAAGTATGAAAGTTTTGTACTACGTGGTCTTTGAATTTTTGTTTTGTTTTGTGAAACAGGGTTTCCTTATGTAACCCTGGCTGTCCTAGAACTCACAGAGATCTACCTGCCTTTGCCTCTCAAGTGCTGGGATTAAAAGTGTGTGACACTATACACAGTTATCTGAGATTCTATCTCGGTGCACTGGAAAAATCTCTCCAAATTCACTTTGACTATAAGGCTGATCTACAACTCTGTGAGACAGGGTCTCATGTGCTCTAAACTGGCCTAAAGCTGGATATGTACCTGGGGGTGGCCATCCTAACCCTTTTGCCTCTACTTCCCAAGTGGTGGGATTTCAGGCATGTGCTGTTACTCTCCACTGGCCTACCTGCCTTCCTTCCTTCCTTTTTCCTTTCCTCTTCCTCTTCCTACCTTCTTTCCTTCATCCCTCCCTTCTTCTTTTTATCCTTCCTTTCTTGATGCCAGGATTGAACCCATGGCCTTGTACATGCTAAACACATGCTCTAGCACTGAGTAACACCCCCACACCTCAGTCTTAATGTTTTAAAATCTAGTGGTCCAGACACAGGGACCATTGCCGACCTCATCTCTTTGCAGGTTCCTCCCAAAAGACACTGTTGAAGGATTGGCAGGAGCTGATGCTGAGGTGAGCCTGGTCCATTCCCCAGCCCCTGACCGTAGTAATGTCCCACAGACAGTGAGACTGGAATGGCCTAGAGCTGCTTACAGAAGAGTTTAGAAAAGTCAGGGGGGTTGATCATTTTGTTTCATTCTGAGATAGAGTTTTCACTGTGTGGCCCTAGCTAGGCTGTAAGTGGAGCCTTCTGCCTCAGCTCCAGACGAGATGGCGATTACAGATGTGAAACTCATGCACAGCCTGTACTTTTTTTCCCTTTTTGTTTGTTTGCTTTGGATCTTCAAAACAGGATCTTTCTGTGTAGCCTTGGCTGTCCTGGAACTCACTCTGTAGACCAGGCTGGCCTCGAACTCAGAAATCTGCCTGCCTCTGCCTCCCAAGTGCTAGGATTAAAGGCATGTGCCACTGCCTGGCTCATTTTGGGTTTTTGAGATAGGGTCTCGCTGTGTGGCTCTGGCTAGCTTGTACCATGTGACACCATACCTCCAGATTCGTACTTGATTCCTAAAGTAGAGCAGTGTCCATGGATTGCTAACTGGAACCAAACAGCACCCGTTGTCTTCCCACTAGAACAATGAGCTGGGTGGCAGAGCCCCCCAACTGCAGGAGTTGGGGATCGCCTCTTCCAGTGAGAAAGTCCAAGCTGTCTGGCTGCATGGTTAGGAAGTGGTCTTCCTCAAGTCCTGTGGTGGGAATGGCTTCTGCAGCTGAGAGGAGCAGACAATGGGGATACCTTCTGGGTCTCCACAGAGGGGCAGCTTGGAAAAGCTGATCCCTGGAGGGTGGGCATAAGAGACCCTCCCGTTTATGCTGTGTCAGTCAGGCCCTGCCCGAGCTGGACAGCAGGGTGACTAGGGCTGGGGACCCCGCGTGCTGTTGGGTCCTGACTGACATCATGTCTGTGTTTTCACCACCTGTGGACTCAGGTCTCCAGCGTCTCGGATGCAGACCCGCAGGACTTCTTGCAGAACATGAAGGTAGTGAATAGCTGTGTGTCTTCAAGGCTGGGGCGGGGTGAACGGTCAGCAGTCCACACCACTGGAATTTCTCATTTATGACTCTCTCTGTGTGGACCCTGGAACATCTATGCTGCAGGTCTAGTGGGAGCCAAGAGACCTGCCTGCTGGGTCTCTGACATGAGCAGAATAAAGTCTCCTCTAACGTCTGTCCCTGCCTTTCCTGTGTTTCACTCTAAACCCCTGCCAAGAGGGCTCATGAGAAGTATAAAGACTAGAATGAGTCTTTATACTTAGTAAGCACATAGGCTCCCGGTGCCCGGGGAGCAGGCCTGCACCTCAGTGCTCTGGCCCCCACTCCTCAGTCAGCAGCACTCTTGTCTTGCTTCGACATGGTTTCCTGGCCAAGGCAGAGCTCTTGGTTCCAGCCTTGTGAAGCTCTGTGTCCATTTTCTTCTTGTCTCCGTGTCCCCCCAGGGCCAGCAGAGCTGGGCATGACTTTCATGTCCTCACACTGTGCCCGTGTGACCTCATGGCTCTTCCGTAGTCTCATGACCCAGTTCCCACGGCCCACTCTGCCTGCCTTTGGCTCTGTGTTCCTTTCACAGTTCCGTGCCTGGCACAGCTGCCCTCAGCCTGCAGTGCTCCTCCCCCGGAAGCCATTCAGCTTTATGTTGCCGCAGCAAAGCAGCAAAGCACTCCATTACAAAGGACATTGGGTTTTTTATTGTTGTTGTTTTGTTTTGTTTTTTTGAGATGGTTTCTTTGACTGTCCTGGAACTCACTCTGTAGACCAGGCTGGCCTCCAACTCAGAAATCCACCTGCCTCTGCCTCCCAAGAAGTGCCGGGATTAAAGGCGTGTGCCACCACCGCCTGGCACAAAGGACATTTCTTTAGCTCAGTTTGGGAGGTGCGGTGTCGGAGGGATGAGATGAGGCTGGGAGCAGGATTTGGTTTAGACTCTGGTGAGGGTGGCAAATGGCAGAAGGGAGAAAGTGTGACAGAATGGTTCTGCAGTTCTTTTCAGGGGCTGCCACCAATGACCTGGGAGTTTTACAAGGTTCCCAGTTCCTAATACCACTGCCCTGAAGCCAAGACTTTTCTTAGGGACCTTGGGGGATCTTAGACATCAAACCCCACAGCACCTTCCCAGACACCAGGCTTCGCTCTCCTGTTGCCCTAGGACCTGGACAGCATGGATGGCGATCTCTTTGGTCGGATGAAGTCTCACCCACCCTCCGGCAAAGGAACTGCAAAGCGTTCTGGGAAAGAAGTACCTAGCAATCCCAAGCCCGCTGGAGCATTAACGGCTAATGAGAAAGGTATGTGGAAGATAGCTCTTGTGAATTTTCTGTGTTGTTTTTGTCAACATTCTATTGCTGTGAAGAAACACCATGACCAAGGTAACTCTTAAAAACAAAAATTTCCCTGGGTGCTTGCTTTCCATCTCAGAAATTTCATTTATTGTCATCATGGCTGGGAGCATGGAGGCACACATAGTGCTGTCTACGTACTTGAGAGCTATGCCCTGATCCACAGGCAGAGAGAGGACACTGGGCCTGGTATGGGCTTTTGAAACCTCAAAGCCCACCCCCAGTGACACTCCCACAAGGCCACACCTCCTAATCCTTGTAATCCTTTCAAATGTATAAGTCTATGGGGGCCATTCCTATTCAAACCACCACCCGTGCCTAGGATGAAGAGGTCAAGGGTCAAATCTAGGATGAAGAGGTCAAGGGTCAAATTGTGTGTGTTTATGTGGAGAAAGGTCTGTTCCTCTCCTTGTGTAGTTAGAGTCACGGTTGCTGTGATGAGACACTATGGCCAAAAGCAGCCAGGGGAGGGAAGTGTGTATTTGACTTACACTTGCAAATCACTGTGCCTCATCAAAGGAGGTCACAGCAGGAGCTCACACAGGGAGGGACCTGGAGGCAGGAGCTGATGCAGAGGCCATGGAGGGTGCTGCTTACTGGCTTGCTCACATGGCTTGTCAGCCTGTTTTCTTATAGAACCCAGAACCACTAGAGATGACTCTACCCAGAAAGTGCTAGGCCCTCCCCCATTTGTCATTAAGACATGTTCTACAGCAATGTTTCTCAACCTGTGGGTCACGACCCCCATGGGAACCTAACAACCCTTTCACAGAGGTTGCCTATCAGATAGCCTACATATTAGATATTGACATTACAATTCCATTACAACCACATGGTGGCTCACAACCGTCTGTAATGGGATCCGATGCCCTCTTCTGGTGTGTCTGAAGACAGCTACAGTGTATTCACATACATTAAATAAATAATGCTTTAAGAAAAAAAGAGAAAGAAAGAAAGAAAGAAAGAAAGAAAGAAAGAAAGAAAGAAAGAAAAAGAGAAATCACAGCCCCATGATTGCCTCCTCTGTTCTTCCTGTAGGGGACACCATTCCCACTAAGAAGGCACCTCCGGCTTCCAGCAAGTTTGGGCTTCAGTATAAGAAGTTTTCCTTTGAAGGTATCAGAGTCCTGTCTCCCCCAACCCACTTTCTGGAACATTTGACTTGAAGCAGTTTGGGTAATGATGCTGAAAGCCAAGTCTTTGTGTTAAGTCAAGAGAACTGGTCACAATTTAGTTCTCAAGAATTCCCAGAGGAGCTAAGTGTTCTATCCACCGGGATGTTTGAGGAACTTACGTTGCAAAGACTTTGAAGCCAGGCATCAAACTGAAGATTTTCTGAAATATAGGGGGAAAGTCCCTTTTCTTCATGAATGGATTCATGTCTTTTTTAATATTTATCTATTTATTTCATGTATATAAGTATACTGTCACTCTCTTCAGACACACCAGAAGAGGGCATTGGATCCCATTACAGATGGTTGTGAGCCACCATGTGGTTGCTGGGAATTGAACTCAGGACCTCTGGAAGAACAGTCAGTGCTCTTGACTGCTGAGCCATCTCTCCAGCCCATGGGTTCATGTCTTAAGGATGTTTCTAGGAGTCCCAGGATTCACCCAACTCCCTGCCTCCTCGCTCAAGCCCTTTCGTGTCTGCTGTCCCCACAGAGCCCACTCTGTGGATGCTCAGGACCTTGTTAAGCATGAGTGATGGCTGCCTCAGCTTCCAGCTTGTTTTTCCTAAGCAAAGCACAGCAGGGTGACCTCTGTCTTTCTTTCTGGCCATGAGACTTTGAAGACCCACTGGCAGGACTTCTCTCTGATGAGGAAGAAGAAACTGCCAAGAAACCACCAGCGATAGAGAGTAAACTTGCTTCCAAGGGTCCGAGCACAGCAGCAGGCCAAGGTAGGATACAGAGTCTTATTCCTGGTCCCAGGGGTCTCGACAGCTTTCTAGTTCAGAGGCATACCTCAGCATGCAGGCCCCTGTGTCTTCCTGTCCAGAACCAGGAGATTATCAGGTGCTCAGAGTGAGGAGGTGAATGTATGACCCTGGAGCAGGGTTAGAGTCAGGTCCCTGGATAAACCAGACAAATGCAAACTGTTGCCACCATCCACCCCATTCAGTCACCAAGCATTGGGCCTTGGTTCCCTTTCCTAGGTCCTTCTGTTCCTCTAACCCCTGGGGATACGCCCATCCGGAAGAAAGAACAGCTGTTTGATGAAGGGGATGACATCATGACGACCCTGGGCTTTGAAGACAGCCCCAAGGCAGAGGGGAAGAAGACAGGAAACCAGTAAGGGTCCTTATGAAGGGGGAGCCCCTGACCAGACTGGTGCCGAAGGCCCAGGGAAAAGCTCAAAGGTTGGGGCACCATGGGAACCCCATGTCATGGCGCATCTGTCCCACAGGGAAGGGCCCCCTCCTGCTCGCTCCAAGCTGGATGAACTGCTGGGTCGAGACACAGCTGCCAAGCTCCTCACTCGCCCAGCCACTGGGGACCGCAGAGAGTTCAAGTTAGACAAGAAGTATCAGAAGCCAGAGGGTGAGGCTGCCCAGAGGATGGGAGGGGAGGAGTCTGTACAGGCTTCGGGGTGACTGCTCTCTCTCTGTCTGGCCCCCTGACCCCTTGGGTTTTAGTGTTGTTTTGTTTTGTTAAGCTAGGGTCTCCCTGGCTAACCTGGAACTATTTAGACCTAGCCGGCCTTGAACTCACAAGGATCTGCCTGCCTCTGCCTTCCCCAGTGCTGGGATTAAAGGCATGAGCCACCATTCCCAGTGTTTTCCTTTCTTTGAGACAGAATATTACTCTAGGCTAGCTTCGAATTCATGATAATTTTGTGCCAGTCTCCCAAGTGCTGGGGTTGTAAGTATGAGCCACCAGATGTAGCTCAAACCAGTTTTACCACAACCTGTAACAACGGGTTCACTTGGAACCCACGTTGCTAAACACCGTCATGAGATAACCTAAAGTGGGCTGTCTAGCACTCTGTGGATTTCTGTGCCTGCTGATTGATTTATGGCCACCACTTGTTTAGTTGTCTTCCCTGGGGCTGCAGGCATTGCTCTATGGCAGAGCACCTGCCCAGCATCCTCCAGGTCCTGTAAAGAGTTTGGCTTTCCTTGTTCTCTGTCATCTTCGAGTCCTTTAATTTACAGACAAGGAAGATAGCTGGGATGATGAAATCCTCACCTTTGGGGCTTACCAGCCTACTGTGGCCTCTGAGGGACGCCAGTCGCGCAGGCAGTCAGTCAGGTAAGAGCTACAGGAAAGTCTACCCCAGGACAGGATAGCCCACCAGGCAGCCATGAGTCTACAGGAGCAAAAGGGAGAGGGAGGCCGGGAGCTCCCCACGGTCCAGGCAGAGGTGGGTAGACCAGCGTCTCACTCCCACCCCTAAATGCAGAAGCAAAAGGACAAGGTGGGCCTGCTTGTGCTTGAAGCCCTGAATGTCATGAAAGGCCGTTACATCACTTGGTTTCCCAGAGGAACCTCAGCCCAGGAGTAGCTCAGCCACCACTCTGCAGCAGTGTGGGGCCTCTCCAGTGCCTTCCAGGAACCCTGCCACTGGCTGTGTCCCCATGACACGCTCCTCATTTGCAATGGAAACAGACCAGCAATGGCTGAATTTATAACTTTTCTCTGAGTATTTATCTTTGTTTAAAGATGATTTATTTCACTATTTTTATGTGTACGGGCTGCATGTACATCTGTGTACTATGCATGTACCTGATGCCTGAGGAGGGAGGAAGAGGAGCTCAGATCCCCTGCTTTTTTTCTTTTTTTTTTTTTTTTGTTTGTTTTTTTTTTTTTCGAGACAGGGTTTCTCTGTGTAGCCCTGGCTGTCCTGGAACTCTCCAGATCCCCTGCTTACGTGACAACTGACCTGTGTTTTGAGACAGGCCAGCCTCTAACTCGCTATATAGTCAAAGATGACCTTGACTTTATTGTCCTCCTGCCTCTCTCCTGGGCAGAGTGCTGGGATAGCAGGCATCCAGCACCATGTCTGCTTGGCTGTGGTGCTGGGGATTGAACCCAGAGCCTCGTATATGCTAGACAGGCAGTCCACCAACTGACTGTGCTCCAGCTGCTGTGGGAGTTTCATTGTGGTTATTCCAATATTTTCACATGGGGCCTTTGTAACACAGGCTAGCCTTGAACTTACAGCAGTGCCGCCTCAATTCCTGGGTGCTAGGATTGCAGGTGTGAGCTCCTGTGCCCAGTTTTCTACAGGCCAGATATGCACCCCCTTAACAGCAGAGAGTGAGGCTGATAGAGAGCTATTGAGATGGGTTTCTTCCCCTGTCCAACAAGCTCCTCTTTGTCTTAAAGCAGGTTCTTGGGAGAAGGTGGCCCAGACCCTAAGGGAGAAAGCCTAAGCTTCAAACAGAGCTCTCCACCGGCTTCCAGCCCCATCCACCCCAGGAGAGGAGGAGCTGACTGGCTGGGCCTCAAGGATGATGACCTGGACCTACTGCCCCCCTCTCCTGTTCAAAAGGCCCAACAGGAAGCCTCACCCATGACACCCTCTTTCCTTCCTCCTACAAACCAGCCCCCAACCTCAGAGTCTGCCCCAACTGGACTCCCCTCAGCAGCAAAGCCACCACCCAAGAGTGCCAAGCCCTCTGTCAAAGCCAGCCAGGCCTCCTCACTGAAAGCATCTGAGGAGAAAGAAGATGACTGGTTGAGCCATGTCATATCTCAGAAGAAATCCCAAAGTCTAGCCAGAGAGGAGCGTGCTGGGCCCACTAAGGAGCTGACCTCACTGGGGTCACTGGCTCAGACCCCTTCTAGCAGGTATGAGCTTGAGCTACTTTGGTTGGTAAGAAGGATTTGCAGGGTCTGAGGGGCTAGCCTTACCCACCTTCCCTCTCCGTTATCTGTTAGAGCACCTGCTGTGAGCACGATGACAACTCAGCTCTCCTTCTCTTCCTGATGGGCATAAAAGAAAGAGCTGCCCAGATGCAGACAGTCAGGGCTGGTAACACTTCACCCTAGCTGCCATGGGGACAGGTGCTGAGTGGATTAGGCAAGAAACAACAGAGGATGCTCTGAGGTGGCAGGGTCCCCTGTCCCTTCCTCTGAGCAGAGGCTCTGTCCACAGCACCTGTCAAACTGGCAAAGAGATTCACTGTGCCAAGTGTTGGTTTTTCTTTAGCTTGGGTTAAAAGTGGCTAACACATGTGTGAGTTGAGCTTCCTGTGTCCTCCAGGAAGTGTCTGAGTAAACATGGACACTGAGGGGCAGCTCCTGGGAACTACAAGATGGCAGTCCAGTGAGGGTGGGTGGTAAGTGACCTTTGTAGGCAGGAGGCAAAGAGGCTGACAAGACCACGTCCAGAGGTAGCAGAAACAGCCTTGTAGCTCTGACGTGTGGAGGAGATGTGTGACTGTAAGGTCCTAGTTTTGGGAGAGCGGCTTTGACTTTGCCCTCAGATCGAGGGGAAGCTGTGTTCCCAAGAGAGCGAAGACAGAGAGGAGAGAGGAGAGGAGAGTGACCCGCGGGGACAGAGAGGCCGGGGGCCAGGACAGAGAGGAGAGGAGAGTGACCCGCAGGTACAGAGAGGCCGGGGGCCAGGACAGAGAGGAGAGAGGACAGTGACCGTGGGTACAGAGAGGCCGGGGGCCAGGACAGAGAGGAGAGAGGACAGTGACTTGCAGGTACAGAGAGGCGGGAACACTGGAGTCTAAGGCTGAGCAAAGATAAATGACCCTGACCCTAACTCCAGTGTGTGTTACTGAACCATGATGGATGCTGAGGTGGGCAGCAGGCCACAGAAGAGAAAGGTAGCCCGCAAACTCCAGGGCCCATCCTGGGAAGAATTCTGAGGAAGTGGTGGGGGCAGAGGCACGGGAAGAGGACCGCCTTAAGTTTTATGCTAGGAGCTTGTCTGGGGCCATCCTCCTGTAGCTCACACGGGCCTTCACCTTTCCCATGGACTTTCCTCAGCCTGCCTGTTGCTGGCACTCAGGTCCTTGAACAAGCCACTGCTGGAGAAGCCTCGAGACCAACCACACAAGGAATTGCAGCTGTCAGGCCTGGTGTCACAGGGTATGTCTAAAGACAGGGCTGAAGGGGTGAGAGGTGGTGGGGCCAGCCCAGGCCTCCCTCCAGGAAGACAGACAGTGCATAGTTGTGCTGGGACCCAAGGTGGCTTATTGGCTCTGACATAGCCAGCATCTGTGCCTGGTCACCCATGACAGCGCTGTCTGAGGGCGCATATTATGTATGTCCTTTACCCAACCAGCAGTGGGTTTCCCAGTGTGTTCCTGCTTCCCCTTCCCTGCCTCAGTCTTACATGGAAGCTATTCAACACCCCCTCATCTATACGTCCCCAGGGCCTCCATGAGTTGGAGCCAAGCCGCTACTGTTCTTCCTGTAGATGACCCCAAGAGAGGAGCGGCCTCTGCCTCTGGGGACTTCTCTAGCAGAGGTTTGTTTCCATCTTTGCTTGGGGTTTAGCCCTGGGTGATGAGGGTACCTTAAGCTCCCATGGGGTCTCTAGAAGATGAGTGACAAGGGGCTCTCCCTAGACCTCTCTGGTGCCAGGCGAGCTCTGCAGGCCTCTGAGCCTCCTGCTCTTTTCTCTGTTGTGACTTTCAGAGCCTCCAGTTTACATTCCGCATTCTCAGGAACCTACGGGGCTCTCTGTGCCTATCCAGGTAGGGAAGGAGGACAAACAGGTATAGGCTGTGGGCCCAGAGAACAATCCCCCCCTGCTCAGAGGCACCTAAGAACCTGGACTTGACACTCTGCTAGAATATACAGCTATATCCAGTAGGACATCATCCTGTTAGCACCTTCCTGAAGGTTTAGCCTTACTACTCCCGAGTGAGTTGGTGTAACTCTGCCAGCATCAGTAGGGAACTCATGAGGCAGGAAGAATGCTGTTTGTTCATTTGAGGTCAGCCTAAGGCTACATAGTGAGTTCTAGCCCAGCCTGGCTTCAAGAATGGGGGGGGGGCATGTATTACTCCCTAGAGGAAAGCTTGCCTGGCATGTGCAAGACCCAGGGTTCAGTCCCCAACTTGGAAAAAAAAAAAAAAGAGTACTGTCTTAGTTACTGTTATATCCTGATCCCCAGGTTGTGGGGGGAGGGAGACGGGGAGAGACTAGGCCTGGAACAAGGGGTGGGGAGGGGAGGGACTGGGCCTGGAACAAGGGGTGGGGAGAGGGGACAGGGAGAGACTGGGCCTGGAATGGGCTTTTGAAATTTCAAAGGCCACCTCAAGTGCTGTATGTCCTCCAGCAAGGCCACCTCGACTCCTACAAGGTTATACCTCCCAATCCTTCCCAAACAGTTCCACTAAGCAGGGACCAAGCATATAAATAAATGAGCTTTTGGGGGCCATTCTCATTCACACCCCTGTAATCCTAGTCCAGAAGACTGAGGTAGGAGAATCAAGCTTGATGTCAGCCTAGGCCCTCACTACAGGGAGAGAGGGAGGGAGGGAGGAAGGGAGGGAGGGAGGGAGGGAGGGAAGAAGAGAGAGAGAGAGAGAGAGAGAGAGAGAGAGAGAGAGAGAGAGAGGGAGAGAGGGAAGGAGGGGGGAAAGGTATAGACGCCTTGACTTCCTGTCACTGCATCTCCCTACTGCTTCAGCCTGGACAGTCACATCTGACACCCAGGCCTAGCAGGTATGAGAGCTAGGAATGTGTCCCTGGGAAACAATGGGCGAAGGGCCGCTTACTGGAACCAACTGTCAGCATAGGCCTTTAGGCCCAACCTAATGGGCCAGGGTCAGATGCTTTGTCATAACTGAGGTTACAGATGTCTCCTCACTGAGGAGGATGTCCTTGGGGAGGGAGGGTGCTCAGTTTCCTGACTGGAGCTCAAGGGATCTCTGACTACTTCCCTGCAAGGCAGAGGACTCGCCCAGGTCCTATCCTGCAGGAGCCACCTAGAACAGATGGCCAAAAGCCGAGGATGTGAAGGAGGAGATGCTCAGCAAGAGTCAACTCTACCTTAGAACAGCTCTCCTCCCTCCCACAGACCCTCCTCCCAGAGTCCATGATGCATAGTCTGCTGCCAGGCTCGGGATACCAGAAGCAGCTCCTGGCTGCCCAAGGGCAGCTTCAGAGCAGCACCGCCCAGCTTCAGGTTGAGCTACTGCAGAGCCAGACCAAACTGTCGGAGCTGGAGGCCCAGGTGAGAGCTCCAGAGCAGCAGGGATCACTTATGGGAAGTGCTTGGAAGCATCACCAGGAGGGAGGCAGGACTGCATGCACAAGTCTGGTTGCTGAAGAACCTAGTGCCACTGGTTCGTCCATGCCTAGGTGCGGAAGTTGGAGCTGGAGCGGACCCAGCACGGGAGGCTGCTGGAGAGCTTGCAGCAGCGACACCAGGCAGACCTGGAGCTCATTGAAGATGCACACAGGTACCCGGTGGCTCCAGCCTCAGAGGCCTGCCTGAGCTCAGGTTCAGATCTCCTCCCTGGACCCAGGAGCATGCCGGTGTGCTCAGTGCGGCCCTCTAGTTGGGTGTTCTGTTGACAGAAGCCGTGTCAAGGTGCTAGAAACATCCTACCAGCAGCGGGAAGAGCAGCTCCGCAGAGAGAAGGAGGTGCTGTCAGCCCAGCACGCGGCATACTGCCGGGAAGCTGAGCAGGCCAGGGCTGAGCTCATAGCCCAGCACCAGCGGCAGATGGCCATGGCTGAACAGGAGAGAGACCAGGAGGTCGCACGGCTTCGGGAGCTTCAGCAGTAAGGGCAAGAGGCAGGGGAGTTGGAGGGGAGTGGTTTTGCAAGGACTGGCCAGAGGGCAGGATGGGCTGGGGAGTCGGCTTGTGAGGACAGGACGGGCTGGCAGCATCAGTGCACTTGAGACCCCAGTGTGGCTCTGTGGCCTGTGCACACTCACCCCTCCCTTCAGCCCGCTGAGGTAAAGGCTCAAGGCCGAGCACACCCATTGCCCCTTAAGGGTGGTTCTCCCCACTCTCTGGATGGGAGGGTCTGGGAAGTCAAGCATTGAGCCTTTCTGGATGAGAAGGAAACTACCTAAGGGATCCGGAGGACAGAGCAGCCCATGGGCCAGCACACGGGGTCGGGCACACAGCTTCCTCCTGCTCTGTGGAAGGCGTCTCTTGCTGAGCGGCAGGGTACTGTGGCATGGAAGCAGCAATAGATGAGAGAGAAGAGCCAGGGCAACTGAGGCAACGAGGCTATGCCTGAAGGAGGCAGAGGACACAGTACTCAGAGGCCTTCCTTTCATGTTCTCGGGTGTCATCTGTTGGGTGGCCCCTCCCAGTGACCCTTGGCCTTCCCAGCCTCTGTGCCATTTCCTCAGGGCGTCCATCCTGGAGATGCGCAAGGACCACGAACACCAGCTACAGCGGCTGAAGATGCTGAAGGACCAGGAGATCGATGCTGTCACCAGTGCCACCTCCCATACTCGGTATGTGTGCTGCCTGCTGCTGCCACCCAAGGGTGTCCTGGCTGTCCCCAGGATGAGATGCCCTGATGATCCTCCAGGTCCCTGAACGGCATCATCGAGCAGATGGAGAAGTTCTCCAGCAGCTTGAACACGCTGTCCTCCCGTGTGGAGGCCTCGCACCTCACCACCTCACAAGAGCGAGAGCTGGGGATCCGGCAGCAAGACGAGCAGTTGCGAGGTAGCCCCCTCTCTGTAACAGGGACCCGTGTTAGGAAAGAGAGCAGGCAGTGACCGCCCTGTGTATCGCCTCCAGTTCTGCAGGAGCGGCTGGGCCGGCAACAGCGAGACATGGAGGAAGAGCGTAGCAGGTTACAGGAGGTCATCGGAAAGATGGAAGTGCGGCTGAGTGAGCAGAGCCGGCTCCTGGAACAGGTGAGCCTGTCCTTATGGACAGGATGGCTCTGTCTCAGGGCCACTCAGGACGAGCTCAGCCACTCTGCGTTTGATCCTAGCCAATAGGCCCAACCCATGGTCAGCTGTTCTCTGACATCCACTCAAGCACGCAGTGGCCAAGGCCTACTCTTCCCGTCTCTTCCTGCTTCTGTTTTCAACCCTGGGTTGGGCCACCGAATACCAGACGTCAGCTACCAGCTTCAGGGCCATCCTACAGACCCGCCATCACTGTACTTCCCCCTTCCACAGACCTGTCACCTGAGCTGTGGCTCTGGGATGGACACACTTGCCTACTAAATGTCATTTAGCCCCTCATGTGCAAGGATGTTTGAACTCCATACATGTCACTCATAGATGAATTAAGTGTTAGTCTTTCTTTGTTTTGTTTTTATTTGTATGGGTTGCTTTGCCTTCAGAGGCCAGAAAAGGGCATCATATCCCTGCAGCTGGAGTTACAGACAGTTGTGAGTCACTCTGGGGTACTGGAAACTGAACCCCAGTCCCCTGAAGAGTCAGTGCTTTTAATTGCTGAGCCACAACTCCAGCACTAAGGCCTAGTGTATAAGGAAGACTAAACTTTCTGAACTTCTGCCCTCATGTTTACGGAAACTGGATTCCTAGCGCTCGAGGCTGCTAGGTGATGGGTCAGATCTGGCGGTTCAGGGCAGGGCACTCCTGAACCTTCTCTGAGGTGCAGTTTGGCCTGAGTACTGGAGCTTCCAAATTCAGAATTGCAGGAGCTGGACCTGGACAGTATTCCCCAAGCGTCTGTTACTTCACATTTTTTTGGAAATGAGGAGTTTATGACAGCATGAGAAAAGCCAGATTTGCCCAGCTCCTCTGGAACAGAGTGGGGAGTCAACCCTCAGCCCTGCCCTGGGCCTTGCAGGAACGCTGGCGGGTGGCTGCTGAGAAGTCCAAGGCAGAGTCAGCCCAACGCACTCTGGAGGAGCAGAGGAAGATCATGGTCCAGCAGATTGCCATGGAGAGGGAGGAGCTGGAGAGGGCCAAGGTGAGTCCAGAGCCACACCCAGCTGCTGAGCCCACCGTTCCTGCCCGAGGACACTCACACGTCCCTCACTGCTCCCACACAGAGCGCCTTGCTAGAGGAGCAGAAGTCAGTCATGACTAAGTGTGGGGAGGAGCGGCGACGCCTGGCCGCAGAGTGGGCTGAGTATTTCACACAGCAGAAGCTGAGTAAGGAACGGGCGGAGCGCGAGGCTGAGAGGGCGATGCATGCAGACTCCCAGCGAGAGGGCACCATCATCAGCCTGACCAAGGTAGGACCCAGAGCCTGCAGGACCGAGCATGGCCAGGGGGCCCTGGACTCCCTCCTACCTGGGTACAAAAGGTCCAGGCCTGGGAACTAAGAGCACAGCTAAAGACATAGCAAGAGTACAGAAACTGGACCGGTGCTCAGCAGGCCAGGTCACTTGCCTTTTCTGAGGTACTTTATACGTATTTCTCTTAGTTGCTAGCTGGTTCTATATTCAGAGAAACTGGACATGACAATTTGTGTGACTCGTGCAGAAGCCTCCATGCTCGGTCCCAGGCCTCTCTGGTCCATGTCAGAAACCCCTTGCTTTACTGTCCCCTTCCAGAGGCGGGAGAGAGGGCAGGGACCCCCAAGGGCCGCCTAGACTTGGTGTAGCTCTGAGTCAGTTACTGCTGCTGCAATGACTGAATTCTGCAGGAGCAGGCAGAGCTGACGGTCAGGGCCTGTGAGCTCCGGGCCAAGGAGGAGAAGCTGGTTGCTGAGAGGGAGGCTTTGGAGAGAGAGCGCCAAGAGCTCCGACTGGAGAAGGACAGGTTACATAGGGCCAGCCTGCGCCTCCAGGCCCGTGCACAGGAGGTGGAACACATGAGTAAGGTACGCCTTGGCAGGTTGTGGTACAAGCCGCCCTTTGATTCTAGCTGGCCCTGATGCAGTGGCCTCCCTGCAGGTAGCCTCCAAGAAGTATGAGGAGGGCGAGCAGGCCTTGCAGGAGGCCCAGCAGATGCAGACTGAGCAGCAGGGCCGGCTGCAGGTGGTCCAGCGGCAGCAGGAGTGGCTGCGGCAGCAGGAGCAGCGTGTGCACCAGGCAAGGTTCCAGTCCCCCTCCGTCCCTCATGCCCACCTCCCTCTCCTCCCACTGAGCCTGTCTCTTTGGTGTTGGCACAGGAACACCTGAGCCTGGCTCAGCAGAGGCTGCAGCTGGACCGGGTGCGGCAGGACGTGCCTTCCAGCCTTCCAGGGCTGCCCTCCAGGGTCCAGGGCCCGGCAGCCGCCAGCCTGGATGGTAAGTGACTCCCGGAGGACGGGACACAGCCTGGAGCAGAAAGCAGCAGGACCTCCTCCAGCTACTCAATTTAGGGGCTGCCGGAAGCTACTGTTTTTTTTTGTTTGTTTGTTTGTTTGTTTGTTTGTTTTTTTTTTTGGTTTTTTGAGACAGGGTTTCTCTGTGTAACCCTGGCTGTCCTGGAACTCACTCTGTAGACCAGGCTGGCTCGAACTCAGAAATCCGCCTGCCTCTGCCTCCCAAGTGCTGGGATTAAAGGCGTGCGCCACCACCACCCGGCTAGGTTTGGGGTTTTGTTTGAAAATATGATCTTGCTTTATTGCCTAGGCTAGGTTCACACTCGGATCCTCCTGCCTCAGCACTCTGCATGCTAGATTACAGGTGTGTCAACTGTTGAGCCAGCTCTCTAGCCCCACCTTCCTTTCTGAGGGGAGTTTTGTTTGTTTGAGACAGACTCACTGTGTAGCCCTGGCTGGCCTGGAACTCTCTGTATAGACCAGGTTGGTTCTGCCTCTGCCTCTTCCTGAGTGTGGGGAATAATGAGCCACCGTTCTTTTCTGTTGACAGTGTTTGTTTTTGTTTCTTTGGAGTTTTATCTTGAAAACCAGGCAGGCCTTGAACTCAGAGTCATCCTCTGCCTCTGCCACCCTGTGCTGGGGTTACAGGTGTGCTCTGCTACCACAGGCTCCAAGGCTTCTCTCTTCCTTTTTCTTTTGTGTGGGTGTGTACACACGTGCATATTCAGAGCCCACAGGAGCTTTTGTGTGGGTGTGTACACACATGTATATTCAGAGCCCGCAGGAGATTCCTGGGTGTCCTGCTCGAGCACAGTCTGTCTTGTGCTTTTGAAAAACTGTCTGTGGGTTCTGTGCCCACAGAGGCCAGAGAAAGACATTAGAACCCTGGCCCCGCAGTCACAGTGGTTGTATTCTCCTGTGTACGTGCTGTGTATGGAACCTGACTTCTCTAGAAGAGTCCCCCAGGCATTGGGCCTGGTTCTTCCCGTGGGCAGTGTGGGTGCAGGTCCTCCAGAAAAAAGCCAGGCCCCTCGGTTCCCCTGACGTTGGCTCCTACCTTTCTCCTCAGCTGTCCAGGCCCCTGTTTCCACCTCTCCTCCGTGTAGCCAGGCAGCTGCTGCCCAGGTTCCCACACACCTTCTTGCCAAACTGCTGCTGCTAAAGCATACAGCAGAAGAGGTGAGTACCCGCTGGGCCGGGTCTCGTTCACAGCCACGACAAGCAGACTCCCTCCACGGCGGCAAGGGGCACACAGTCTTGCTCACAGAGGGGAAGAGTAAGGTAGACAGTAGGACTGGGGTGGTGAGTGTAGACTTGACTAGCTTGTACAGAGAGGAAAGTAGACAGTAGGACTGGGGTGGTGAGTGGTAGAATACTTGTCTAGCTTGTACGGGGCCCTGATTCAGTCCCGTGTGACCCCTGTTGAAAATTGACTTTGAAGCCAGACATGGTGCCACCCGCCTTTAATCCCAGTGCTTAGGAGGCAGAGGCAGGCAAATCTCTGTGAGTTCGAGGCCAGCCTGGTCTACAGAGTAAGTTCCAGGACAGAAATAAAACAAAAAAATGGCTTTGAAAGATTTTTTTTTTAAGATTTATTTATTTATTATTTATTTATTTATTTATTTTGGTTTTTCGAGACAGGGTTTCTCTGTATAGCCCTGGCTGTCCTGGAACTCACTCTGTAGCCCAGGTTAGCCTTAGAATCCTCCTTCCAAGCTCTAGGATTGCAGGTGTGAATCAGCACACACAGATATGAGGTGCTCTTATCTCCAGTTTGCACACAAAGACACTGGGGCCCAGAGACATGAGGCCATTGCTGATAAATTCCAAGGTTCTCAAGTCCTTGCCGAGACTGAGTCCACAGCCTGTCTCACTCCATGCCTCAGCTCCCACATACCCAGTGGGTGGAGGGGGTTCCCAAGTGCAGGCTGTCTCCTCCAGTATCAGGAGTCCCGTCAGTGCACAAAAGTGTGCACAAAAGTCTGAATCTGCCTCACAGGACCACGACTTCTTAGAAAACGAACAGTTCTTCCTGGAGACTCTGAAGAAAGCGCCCTACAATATGGCATACCATTCTGCCTGAAAATGCCCACTGCCTCCTCAGCGAGCATCTGGCCCTGGAGCTCTCTTCAGCTGCTGAGCAGCTCCCTTCTCCATGAGAAAGGCTCCTAGGGAAGCACTGCACTGCCCAGAGCCTGATTACAGCGTCTTGTATGGACAGGGTATCTGTGTGTTCTTCCCAAGCGCTCTGACCTGCAGCGTAGAGGCAGCAGATGCCTCCCCCAGGGAGCAGTGACAGTAAGGCCACCCATCACCCACGCTTGTCTCATGGTGAGACCCCAGCTCATCACCGCCTTCCATGGCAGCCACTAGGGGTCTTTATGCCTAGGCTACTTTGAGCCAGGGGCCTATTTCAGGGCAGTTGGGTTATACACCACGAACAGCCTTTACTTTCCATGAGAGGTCTTTCAAATGGGAATAGGGAGAAGGGCCTTCTAGCTGAGTGGGTGGGAGGCCTAGCCAGGGGCAAGGGTGGTACTGTGCTGGGAGCACCATGCCCAGATGGATTCTTGGACTTCATCCAACACTTCATCTCACCCGCAGGCAGCTCACCCAGTCCCGTTACTTCCCAGGGACCAGCTAACTCAGCAGCAACACTGGCTTCTTCCGCCCTATCCTGGTTCCCACCAGAGGTGGGGTGGGGAGCTGTAGGAGTAGAGGGGTGTGTGGAGAAGCAGAGGAGGAAGGGAGGCCGTGAGAGCTAGAGACTCTGCCTGAAGATGAGGCAGGAGCCCTGGGCCAGCTGCTGCTCCTCCAGTAGCTACTGTGCCAAGACCCTCCAGTAGGGAATCGGGAGGGTCCTTGGAGGGGGAATGATCCAGCAGACCTAGAACTCAGAATCTACAATTGCTACACAGCAGCTTCCTCTCTTCCCACCTGAGAGGGCGTGTCTACAGGAGCAGGTGGGAAGAGGAGGGGCGTGCCAGAGGGTAAGGGCAGCTGCCCTGCTCTTCAGAACCTCTCCTGGAGGGACCCGCAACCTCAACATCCAACCCATTAAACTGCTGTATTCTTTCAAATTCTGTTTTGGTTTTGCATTGTTGGGGATCAAACCTGCGACTGTACATCCTAGAGGTAAATGTTCTTCCCTGAGTTGCCCGTGTATCTCATCTGCTATGTTCCTAGTGTCTGCATTCTTAGAATTTGCCAATGCCCCCTGGAATGTGTCCTTAGCTATTAGAAAATTATTGTCTGGCCAGGTGTTGTGGCTCTCATGTGTAATCTCTGGGCTCAGGTGTCTGAGGGAATGAGACTCTCCCGAGTTCAAGGCAAGTTTGAGCTACAGGAAGTTCCAAGCCATCAACCTGGACTACAGAATAAAAGGTAGTGCCCACTTAGTGGATCTCTGAGTTTAAGGCCAGCCTGGTCAACACAGTGGGTTCTAGGACAGCCAGGGCTATGTAGAGAGAGCTTGCCTCAAAAAGAAAAAGGAAAAAGCAGAATACAGTGTTTGCTTTCTGCTCCTGTATTTGCTAGAAAACAAACTCTGCAGAGCAGGCAGGTACCTCTGCAGAAGGCTGACCTATTAAAGTGGCCAGGCCGAGACTTCTGTGATCTTACCTCCTGTTCTCTGGCACCTCCAGGACACCCGGAGTAGGTAACATTCACTATCCCTGCCTCTAGGGAGGAAAGGACGCTTTGGGGACTGCAAACCCGGCACAAGGTGACAAGTAGCAGGGCCGGGTTTTGAGTTGTGCCTAGGCCAAGCTTCAGGCTGTCAACCACATCTCCTTGATGCCCCATAGTGGAGGATGTGACATACAAGGCAGCCTAGTGCCTGCTGGGACTCAGTCCTCATGACACATAAGCAGTCTCAAGTCAAACCTATATGGAGAATTGTGGGATTAAAGGATCAACTGGCATTATGGGGCTACCTTGCATTTTTGCCATCCCCAAGGAGAAAGTGGGTGACCTCCAGCACATAGGAAGAAAGGCAATGCAAAGAGACTCCCCCAAACCTTGGTCTTCCTGAGTAATGAAGCAAGCTTAGCAAGGCGGGGCGGGGAGGGGGCAAGTGAGGTCAGCTTTGTGTTGTCTTGTTAAAGAGTGAGCTTTTCGAGAGAGCTTTGAGCTTCGCTGGCTGTGCTGGTGACACGTGTAATCCCAGCACTCAGGAGGCTGGCTGTAGACTTGAGGCTTAGGAAAGCCTGTGCTACACTGAAAGTCTTTGTCTCATAAAAAGAATAAAAAAGACGCCGGACAGTGGTCATGCATGCCTTTAATCCCAGCACTCAGACAACAGAGGCAGGCAACCTGACTACACAGAGAAACCCTGTCTCAAAAACCAATCTGAAAACCCACTGAGGCTGTGAGCAGTGATCCAGATGAAAGGGGGCAAGAGTGAGTGCATCGGACGGAAGACTGCTGTGCAGGGGAAGGAGCAGAGGGCAGAACTGCACCTGACGGCATGAGGGGCATCAGAAGTGCTCCCAGAGACCTTGACATGTGTCAGGAAGATGTGAAGAGCAAGTGAGACCACAGAAACACATGGCAGGTGGCTTCAGTTCCCCGCAACACTCAGCAAGAATCCTTCAGTAAGCATCGCCTCCTCAAGGCAAGGCTCTGGTCCCCTGACCCGTGAACTCCCACACTTGTCAGACAGCAGCTGCTCACTGTTGGAGGAACTAGAAGTAACAGTGAGAGGCTTAGCTGTCTGGGAGCTGTGGGATCTAAGCTGTGGCCATTTCTGCTGGTTATAGAGACCTCGTCACATTTCACAGTGAGCTCAAGGGTCAGACTTCTGTTAGTAGAACAACTAGCAGTCATCGGCCTGGATTGAGGATCTCAGGACTTCCTGGAGGGAGCACTTCGGGACAGGCAGGTCACACAGGAAAAAGACACAACAGCACTGCGGACACCATGTGATCTGAGAAGCTGAGGAAGTAAAGCTTTGCTATACTAGAAACTTGGGTTCCAGAGGAGAAGGGCTGAGGTTGGGACAAAAAACAGTAGCGATCACTAGAACTATAAATAGGAGACGATCAAGAGATAACAGCTACACCAAGGTGCAAATCCTCCTAATAGACCTATGAAGCGAGCACTATTACTACCTGTTTTATTTCCAAGTCTGACTCCAGAATCAACCCCCCTGTGTCAGGGGCAGAGGAAGTTGAGTGGGATTCCTGGGGTCAAAACCCATAGTTGTTCTTGGAGCTACACGTACGTGCTGCTCCCTAGTAGCAGCTTTCAGCCCCGCAGCGGTCCAACAAGCCTCTTCCGGGCCCGGACTACCAGATCTCTTAAGCTTTGGGCCGCTGGGAAGAAGGGCTCAGGGATTTCAGAATTAAATCAGGGGCTTGATTCCGCGGGGCGGAGCCTCCTGCGGGGGCGGGGCGGGTGGGGGCGGAGCCTCCCGCGGGGCGCGCAGGCTTCTCTCTAGCCACCTCTGTCTGGGTCCTCCCGGCGTCTCGGGCGACCTGAGTGAAAGATGGCGGCGCCCTGGTGGCGTGCGGCGTTTTTCGGAGTTGGGAGATGCCGGGGCTTCAGCACCTCGGGTGAGTGGTGTGGGGTTGTGGAGCCCTTGGGCCTCTGTAGCTCCAGTCGCGGCCCTAAGCCTGCGTGACGCCCCGATCTGTGCCCGCAGCCTCCCTCAGCCGCCGGACACCCCCGCTCGGGCCCATGCCCAACGAGGACATTGACGTGAGCAACCTGGAGCGGCTGGAGAAGTACCGGAGCTTCGAGCGCTACCGCCGCCGGGCGGAGCAGGAGGCGCGCGCCCCGCACTGGTGGCGGACCTACCGGGAGCATTTCGTGAAGGAGACAGGTGCGGGAGCGACGGGCTCGGAGCTTGGCAAGCTGGAGACCCGCTAGCGTTTTCTTCCCCAGCTTGGTCCCCGTGTGTCCCCGGAACGAGGAGGACCTGTTGCCCTCCCAACAAACGTCCAAGTGATATATGCATGGTTTAATCTCTCTGCAAAACTGAGACTCAGCCAGGTGGTGGAGGCCCATGCACTTAATCCCAGCATTTAGGAGGCAGAGGCAGGTGGCGTGCTTGATTTAGGGGCTAGCCTAATCTACACCATGAGTTCCAAGACAGTCAAAGCTACACAGAAAAACCCTGTCTTCGGGATGGAAGTGGTAGTATGGAGTATAAGATGCATTGTTTTGCGTCTTGGTTTTTGTTGTTTGAGATAGGGTCTTATTAGCCCAGGGTGGCCTTGAACTCACTGTGTAACTGAGAATGACTCTGGTTGCCTTGTTCTGCCTCCGAGTTACTGGGATTGCAGCTGTGAACCACCAAGGCCTGGCTAGAAACTAGGATCCCACTTTATAGACCAGGCTGTGGTCAACCTACAGATCCCCCTGCCTCCTAAGTTCTGGAATTAAAGGCATTTGCCACCAGCTGGAGTCCCAGTTCCTTAAATCTGCCTGAAACTATTACTGACTCTACCCAAGACTTAGGTGTGTGTTCATAACCACCTTTAAATCACTTTTTTTTCTTTCCTTTAATCTCTCTCTATCTCTCTCTCTCTCTCTCTCTCTCTCTCTCTCTCTCTCTCTCTCTCTCTTTGTTTTGTTTTGTTTTGTTTTGTTTTGTTTTAAGATAGGGTTTCTTTCTGTAGCCCTGCCTGTCCAGGAACTCACACTATACGTAGACCAGGCTGCCCTCGAACTCAGAGATCTGCCTCCCTCTGCTTCCTGAGTGCTGAGATTAAAAGTGCGTGCCACCATTGCCCAGTGTTAGAATTATTTAATCTCAGTCAGGGGTTTCTACCCATCTGTGATCATTCGGTTCCTAGATACAAGACACAAAGCCTTAGAAGCCACTAGAGCTGGTCACACATCCACTCTCTGTACTGTCATGTTTACTTCCTTACCAATAACCCGAGGTGTGACTTGCCGTATTTCTCCTTGGTCACTCTTGCTCCAGCTGGACAGCCCTCAGGCCAGTTTTAATCATCTCTTACCCCATAGCATCTTCTCCTGTATCTGCCTTCTCTCTCTCTCTCTCTCTCTCTCTCTCTCTCTCTCTCTTCCTCTCTCTCTCTCTCTCTCGCTCTCTCTCTCGCTCTCTCCCTCTCTCCCTTAGTCTCCACATCAGACACCCAGCCCAGGGACCAAACTCCCACCTATCTCTCTTCTGCCCAGTGGTAGGCTGTAGGCATCATTAGTTATTCACCAATCAGGGATAACTTGAGGGGCAAGTTATGGCATCACTTGTGTCTAGGGTCTACATGAGAATCTCCTTCTCCCTGGGGACAACCAGAGCCAATATTTAGCATTATAATACACAGCAGTAGATCAAACCTCCATAGCCCAGCTACCTTTGAGTCATTTTAAAGGCGATTCTGATAACCAGTTAGGAAGTCCATCTGCCTCAGTTTCCCATGCTGTGACCAAGTCTGGGACCTAGACACCACAGTTTTACCTTAATAGCTGAGCCCTGTTCAGCTGTGGGAAGCAGATAGCACAGGTTAACTTAGTGGATCAAGGAAATAGTTCCATCCTTCGCTGGAGTGTCAGGATGACAGAACTAGATACAGACAGGCTGCTCAACAATGATAGTTGATTTGGGGCCAGGGGCTTGGACCAGTCAGGAAAGTGCCTGTACCCACCCCACCCTCGGCGTGAGGGAGGACCTGAGTTAGGCTCTCCCATATCCACACAGAAGCCAGGTGTAGTGTCTGCTTCTAACCCAGTGCTAGTGGGTGTGGTTCCTCATCCCATCTCAACACTGGAACATGTGAACTCTGCTCAGGCGAACAAAACGGGAGGTGTTCAGCTACAAACGTAGCCTAACTTCCCCGGCCTGGATGAGAAATGAGGCAGGCTGAGGCCAAGGAGACAGGGCTCCCAAATTCCTGGGATCCAGTCGCCATGAGAAACTGCATGGAGTTGTGAACAAGGGGGCCTCGAGGGCCTTTGATGAGCTTGGGCCGGGGGGAGGGGGATCTCCTGCTCAGCTGAGGGGTGAGTGTCCTGCAGCGCATAGGGGCCTTCTGTGGGAGACTTAGGAGGTGCAGCTCTGTATGATGAAGGCTTCCTGATGAGAGAACCAGGCCTTGCTTGTCCAAACTGTGGTGAAAATGGATGCATACAACTTACTCAGAGTGGACTAGAGATTAAATACCTTTTGCAGGAAGGAATGTCCTGGAAGGTACATTGGCTAAACCCTTGAGGTCAGCCTATCTAGATTAGCATGGAGAACTGTGTTCTGTGCTATATTGACTAGTGGTCACCATCCTCATGTGGGGTGTCGTGGTCACATACTCCAGGAACCATGTCGGGACCAGATGAAATGCATACCTGTCTCAGATATGAGGACACCGGGGTTTCTAGATCCATTCAACCTTTACAGTTTTTGTCTGGTGACACGATCCCACTTGCCCCTCAAGGGGTGACCTAACACGTAGATCTTTGGAGTACATTGGCCAGCCGGTCTAACCAGTCATCAGTGAGAGACCTTGTCTCAAGAGAAAAAAAAGCCAACACTGAGGGCCAGCCATGGTGGCACACAGACACCTTTAATCCCAGCACTCAGGATGCAGAGGCAGGCAGATCTCTGAGTTCAAGGCCAGCCTGCTCTACAGAGTGAGTTCCAGGACAGCCAGGGCTACCCTGTTTGGGAGTGTAGGGGGCAGTGTGGAATGATGGGCATTGGAGCAAAACACTTCACCCTCTTGTTCCACACAAACGGACATCCACAACCACACACTCAAATTTAAAGAGAAGATTTGACCCTGCTTATCCCAAAATGTCTTACTTCTCTAGATCCCAAAGACAAAATTGACATTGGTCTGCCTCCGCCGACAGTCAGTCGGACCCAAAAGCTATTGGAGCGGAAGCACTTTCTCCGGGAGCTCCGTGCCAACGTGGAAGAAGAGCGGGCAGCCCGCCTCCGCACGGGTGAGCCTCCCAGAGGAGGGGCCCCTGGGACACCCTCTCCACACTGTATCCAAACGATGGATGCTGTTCCTCCGCAGCCAGCATCCCGCTGGAGGCCGTGCGCGCAGAGTGGGAGAGGACATGCGGACCTTACCACAAGCAGCGTCTGGCCGAGCACTGCGGTCTCTACCGGGATCTGTTCCACGGTGCCACTTTTGTGCCCTGGGTCCCCCTACACGTGGCTTATGCTGTGGGAGAGGAAGACCTGATCCCTGTGTATCACGGCAATGAAGTGACCCCTACCGAGGTACCGCCCTGTGCGCTTCTCCCCACTTTGTGAATATGTGGGTACAGTGATCGTGGTGTCACAAGGTCTAGGCTCAAAGCTTTGTTACTGTCTGTGACTTCCTAGAAATCACAGCCACGAAAGTTTCAGAAACAAGACACAGAGAAGAGCCATCGGTGCCTGTTCTGTGACCAGCCACTGCCGTGGCACGTGGTCCTTTAGTTCAGCTCTCGGGACAACAGCTCAGCAGG
>NW_021620762.1:2876537-2897780 GCF_004785775.1 Grammomys surdaster
TGGCACGTGGTCCTTTAGTTCAGCTCTCGGGACAACAGCTCAGCAGGCTTTACAGACATGGCACGTGGTCCTTTAGTTCAGCTCTCGGGACAACAGCTCAGCAGGCTTTACAGACATCTCTTTCCCTGTCACTTGTGAGGAGCTGTCAGGGGTCTTGGTTTGAGTCGGGGTGCATACTCCTTTCTCCAGGGCCCCTAAAACTCCAGCCCTCTACAGAGGAACTGCACCCCGGCAAGGGCGAACACTCCCTCAATCTCTCCCTGCTAGGCTTCCCAGGCCCCGGAGGTGACATACGAGGCAGACAAGGATTCCTTGTGGACACTGCTATTCATCAACTTGGGTAGGTGTATGGGGGTCACCTGGCCTCCGGCCCCCCACTTCTCTCTGCCCTGAGCCAAGAATCTGGGGATCTGGCCAGGGTGGCATGCTCTGACTCCTTTGAAAGGTTGTCTCTGTGTTTCTGCGCAGATGGACACCTGCTGGAACCAGACGCCGAGTATGTTCACTGGCTGCTGTGAGTATCTAGATGGGAAGCCAGCTAGGGGACTCCAGCAGGTCCTGGAAATGTCAGGCCCTGGGATCCAAGAATGTACTTAACAGACATACAGGAGAAAATGGCAGATGCCAGGGATGATACTGCATGCCTTCCTTTAATCCCAGCACCCCAGAGGCATAGGCAAGCAGGACTCTGTGAATTTGAAGTTACAAAATGGGACGTGGTCTATAAAAAAAGAGTGCAGTAGGCCCTGGCCAGTCCTCACGAGCCTCCTCATTGCTTGCTCAGTTAGTTCCTGTCCCATGAAACTGGTGATGGTAGCGAATGTGTTTCCTACCCAGGGGTGGGGAGCGTGTGTGTGTGTGTGTGTGTGTGTGTGTGTGTGTGTGTGTGTACGCGCGCGCGCGCGTGGCTGCTGTGACAGTCAGTGGAGAAAAAGACCAGGAGCAGCTTGTGGTGGCACAAGCATCTCCAGACACTGGCCCTGTGGGTGTTGCTGCCCAAGCAGTCCTTGTTGGCTTCAGCTCTGAGCACAGGCCTGGGGGCAGAGGTCACACGGGTACCCTGAGCTTCATGAGGCCCCCTGGAATTGAATCTAGAACTGGGAAGCTGGCTAAGCAGGGCTCTCTGGGAGTCGTGGCAGGTAAGAGGGTACAGTGGCTACTGCAGCATCAGGCCCTACAGCATGAAGAGAAAAGCAGCCCAAAGGAAGGCGTGGCTTCCTGATCTAAATGATGGGCAGACATCTGGTTCCCCTGCTGTGAGCCAGCTGCTCCACCTTGTCACCACAGGGGTTTGTTATTTTTACACATGCCAGTAAATTGCAACAGATCCCACGCCCAGTCTTATTTTTTTAGATTTAATTTTGTTATATCAGTCAAGTAGTGGTGGTACATGCCTTTAGTCTCAGCACTTGGGAGTTAGAGACGGGCAGACGATTCTCTATGAGTTTGAGGACAGCCTAGTCTTCAGGGTAAGTTCCAGGACAGCCAAGGCTACACAGAGAAACCCTGTCTCGATAAAACACATATTTCATGTGTACAAGTGTTTTCCATGTGCACCACATGCATGCCTGTGCCTTTGGATTCCCTGGGAATTGCAGGTGGTTGTGAGCCTCCATGTTGGTGCTGGAAATGGAACCCGAGTCCCTGAAAGAGCAGTCGGCTCTCTTAGCTACCGAGCCATCTCCAGCCCTTCTCTGGTTTCTGAACCACGACTGTCCCCTAATCTGTTTGCAGCATGTCCCTGAGATCCTGGAGGTCGGCTCGTGTTCATCGAACACAGGAGTGGCCCTGGGAGTGACTGCCTCTGGGGCACAACACTGGGGTTCCCCTGCCACCTTGTTGGCATGGCAACCAATGGGTATTTTCCTCCTACCAGAACCAACATCCCAGGCAACAGGGTGACTGAAGGACAGGAGACTTGTCCCTACCTGCCCCCCTTCCCCGCTCGAGGCTCTGGCTTCCACCGCTGCGCCTTCTTGCTCTTCAAACAGGACAAGCCAATCAACTTCTCTGAGGACACCCGTCCCTCACCCTGGTAAGCTACATCCCTGCTTGTCCCGGGCCTCAAGCCAGTTCTCCGGGATGGTGGCTCTTGCCCCTTCCTCCTCCTGGTATAGGTCTTGCACTTGGCAGCAGACCCGCATGCAGGCTGGGTGGACTCCAGGGGCTTCCCAGCCTACCGTGCTCCCTCCCACTCAAATGCTCTCCATCTCCTCAGCTACCAGCTGGCCCAGAGGACCTTCCACACTTTTGATTTCTACAAGAAACACCAGGAAGCCATGACTCCAGCTGGTCTGGCTTTCTTCCAGTGCCGCTGGGACGACTCTGTCACCCATACCTTCCACCAGCTTCTAGGTAAGGGCCTGGTGCTCAGGCAGGCCTGAGGGCAAAGACCTCTCCTGCCATGCCAGGAGGTGGCCTTTGAAAGGTGGGAAGTGCCTGGCAGAACTCCAGCCTCACAGGCACGGAGGCCCAGGTCAGCAGGAGTCCACCCTGCCCCCTCACTCTTCTTGCAGACATGCGGGAACCTGTGTTTGAATTTGTACGGCCACCCCCTTACCATCCCAAACAGAAGCGCTTCCCCCACGAGCAGCCTCTGCGCTATCTGGACCGATACAGGGACAGTCATGAGCCCACCTATGGAATCTACTGAGAGACACAGTACATTCATCTCAGAGGATGAACTGACCCAGCTGGAAGGCCACACCCCAGGAGCGAGCCATCTGAAGCCAACTGAGACAGTCCCTTGCTGGCCCCTCCCAGGAGACCCAGGGGCTTGTTGTGAAGGTGCTTTGATTCTATGTGAATAAATCTTTTTCCTGATGCCAATATGTACATATGTATATGCACCCAGAGCCCTTTTAGTGAAGCTGTGGTGCTCCATGGGTGACAAGAGGATGCCCTGCAGCTGGTACCTGGGGATACACATGAAAAGTGAACCTTTGCCCAGCCTGTAAGCTTTGTGAAAGACAGCCCCAGGAATCAGTTCTGCCCCTGGACTTGGGGAACCCTGTCAGACCTGGCAACAGCTTGTTTGCGACCTTAGCATAATTTCAGCTTCAGCCAAGGCCTGGAGTCCCCACTGTGAGGCTAGCCGACTTAACTGCGCCAAAGGATAGGCCTTCTAGAAACAAGTCAGTTCTGCCTAGTCTGTTAGAAAGATGTGATCTCTGGTTCATACTGCCCACTGGGACCCTGGGACCCCCATCTTCTGCTCTGCTCAGCTGTAGAGGAGATGCCTGTCTTAGTTAAGATTTTACTGCTGCAAAGACTTTTTTTTTTTTTTTTTTTAGTTTTTCGAGACAGGGCTTCTCTGTATAGCCCTGGCTCCTGGCTATCCTGGAACTCACTCTGTAGACCAGGCTGGCCTCGAACTCAGAAATCTGCCTGTCCCTGCCTCCCAAGTGCTGGGATTAAAGGTGTGTGCCCGGCTGACCAAGGCCAGTCTTATAAGGACAACATTTAACTGGCTACAGGTTCAGAGGTTCAGTCCATTATCATCAAGGTGGGAACACAGCGGCGTCCAGGCAGGCATGGTGCAGGGGGAGCTGAGAGTTCTCCATCTTCATCTGGAGGCTGCTAGCAGACTAACTTCCAGACAGCTAGGATGAGGGTCTTAAAGCCCACGCCCACAGTAACAAGGCCACACCTAATAATGCCACTCCCTGAGCCAAGCATATGCAAACCATCACATCACCTTATGAAATGGGGTGTGAAAACAGCTGGGAAACCAGGCAGAGGCTAGGCTGGTGACGCACAAGGGCCTTTGAAGAGGGAGGTGTTTTATTCAGGTAGCTGGAGCTAGAGTCCACAGGCCACTAGGAGCTGCCTAGTGACATCTTATTGAATAAAGGATAAAGGGGCTCTTAAAAAGGTTAAATTGTTTTTTGTTTTGTTTTGTTGTTTTGTTGTTTTGTTTGGTTTTGGTTTTGGTTTTTCAAGACAGGGTTTCTCTGTGTAGCCCTGGCTGTCCTAGAACTCACTCTGTAGACCAGGCTGGCCTCGAACTCAGACATCCGCCTGCCTCTGCCTCCCAAGTGCTGGGATTAAAGGCATGCGCCACCACCGCCCGGCTAAATGGGTTTTAGTAACCAGAAATTTCCATGTCACTATTTTAAAAGAACCAAAATTACACATTTCCCAGAGAGGAGAGATGCTGCAAAAAAACAAAAAACAAAAAACACCACGGACCTGGTGAGGCGCTTTTACCAAGCATCACCAGGCTCCATGCCTCGCTCCCGTTTTCAATGTCTGGGAAAACATGCCAGGGACAACTGACAGCCCAGGGCCTGGTGGGGTTCCAAGCCTATAAGGCCAGGTCCTCAGGAGGAACAGGAGCCGGAGATAAGGGTCTAGAGAAAGAACCTAGAGGTATCGGGTGGACCGGAGGGAGCCTCACCCCAGCTCCCAGTGCGTCAGAAGGCCGGCAAGTGTGACTTGGATCCCTGCCAAGGAACGTTCTAGGGAACCAGAGTGCAGCACCCCGGATGCCCTGCGCACTGCCGCGTCTTCCTGGACTGTCCCCAGCCCTTCCACAGAAGTCACACTGGTAGCCTCGGTCCCTTTAAGAGGTCTGCGCACCGGGCTTCCTTCCGCTATGGCCGCTCAGCTGCTGGAGGAGGACCAGGTGACTTGCTCCATCTGCCTAGGTCGCTACCGGGACCCAGTGACGCTGCCCTGCGGGCACAGCTTCTGCGGGAACTGCATCCAGGATTCGTGGCGCCGCTGCGACGAGAAGACATGCCCCGAGTGTCGCCAGCCCTTCCCCGAGGGCGCCAAGCTGAGCCGCAACGTAGCGCTGAGCAACTTGCTGCAGGCGCTGCCCAGCGTTCTGCAGGCACAGCCCGCCGCCATCCCGCGCCGGGACAGCGCCACGGGTCACAGCGCTCGCTGCCCGCGCCACGGGAGGCCGCTCGAGTTCTTCTGTCGCACGGAGGGTCTCTGCGTGTGCAGTGCGTGCACGGTGCACGACTGCAGCCACCACGAGAGGGCACTGCTGGACGTGGAGCGCCGCGCACGCGAGGTGCAGGAAGGGCCTCTCGGAGGGCGGGGACCGCTGTGACCAGGGCCAGGGGCTGCAGCAGGAGGCTGCAGCTGCCCGTAGGAACCTAGAGGGCACATGACTGCCGCACAAGCGGTCCTCTGAATAAAGTAGAGCCGGAATGTTAGGCCAGGGCTGGCAGCCCCATTCGCTAAAGTGGCCAGCAGTCAGTAAGCGTGCTTTCTGTCCTTCAGGGTGAAGGTTTCATTTGATAGAGACAGCCGGGCCAGCCCTGCTTAAGAGGAATGGGAGGTGCTCTTTAGGTGGCTCCTCAGGGGTGAGAAAGTGCCAGCCAGAAAAAGATAAAAAGAGAATGCAGGGACACGTGCTGAGGAGCGAGGAGCAGAGACGATAGGCAGGAGCCAGGTTCCTGAGATCTCTAAACAGATTTTCCAGCTCATCAGGGACCAGACCATGGTGGGTAGCATGGTGGTGGTGACGATTCCTCTAGGGATGTGCGGAGCCTTCGCAAGCTTGAGACAGGGCGATGATGTCATCAGATTTCCGCTTTCAGGAGTCTGAGCCCCAGCTGGGGTGTGGAGGGGGTAAGAGCTGAGGGATAAGAGGAAGGAGGTCACAGCTGCAAAGCGAAAGAAATGAGAAGGGATGGGGGCCCGGTGCCCAGTGGAAAGAGGAAGACATAGGGACAGCTGAGGACGAGGGTTTCTGTGGGAGACTGGTGGGCTAACAGTGGGTAAGGAGCGGCTGACTTGGGATATGCACTGTGTGGATGCAGTGGGGTACACAGAAAGGGGGGTGACAGGCACCTACCGAGAGCTTGAGGGAGATGTGGCCAGTAAGGAGAAAGCCGGAAGTCACTATAGTTCCCCAGAAGGAGTGGAAATTTGTTGGGCAGGGGAGGTCCTGCCCGAGATGAGATTCCATCCTGACAGAGCTACAGAGATGGCGTCCAGGGCACAGGCAGTTACAGGAGGGAGAGTTCTCCAGCTGCTCCATGCTGCTGAGAGGTTGAGTTAAAGGCAAAATGAACATGGAATTGGCACCGTGGTGGTGGCCTGTGCCCTGTGCCTTGTGCCCATGGCCATCACCACCAGGACGGAGGAGAGGACAGTACTTCACAGACAGCATAGCCCATGGATGAGGAGGCGAGGTGTGACTGAGAAGCCTGACGGATGGGGAAGGAGGGGGCTGAGTGGCCAGTGGAGGACTAGCACGGGCAAGGTGGAACCAGTGAGAGGTAGAAAGTGGGGGTAAGGATAGATGCTTGGGACGGTTTAGAGCTGGTGACAGGGCCAGGGTGAGGTCAGAGAGTGAGTGGCAGAATCAGAAGGAAAGAAAGGGTGTTTCAGAGGGTTGAAGGGTGAGCCCTGGAGCTGCTGAAGCCCCAAGGAGTACGGCTGAGGCACTGCTGCCCGTGACAAGTGTCGGAGGCCAGCATTGGAGGTTAGAAGCCCACAGCATGGAGGAATACCTCAGCCAGATGGCTCATGCCCCAGAGGACAGAACTGTGCTTGAGAGGAGAGGATGTGAAGCACGGGATGGCCACGGGCTCGCATACACAGTGGCAGACACGAGACCCTGTCTTACGGTACAGGGCACCATCTGAGACACCTGAGGTGACCCCCCTGACCTTCACATGTGCATGCTGGCATGTATGCATGTACCCACACTTACATAAACACAATTTTTTTTTTTTAAATAAGTTAGCTGGCGTGGTGGTGCATGCCTTTAACTCCATAACTCTAGAGGCAGAAGTAGGTGGATCTCTTTAAGTTCAAGATCAGGTTGGTCTACTGGAAAGTTCTAGGCCAGCCAGGGCTACATAATGAGACCCTGTCTCAAAGCAACGATGATAAGGGGCCCCAACTCAAAATGGTGTTGGAAGGACTAGAAACAGATAATGAGACTCTTAGCCAGGTCAATCATCAGCTTTGGGTACCAGAATGGTGTTCCCAGTTCCTATAACAGCACATTTTGGTCTCCAGGGGAAACATCTCAACCAAATAATACTAATGTCTTGCATTTGGGCCCTTAGGAGCTGAACTGATCACTGATCAGATAACTCTGGCCAGTCTCCCTTTCTGCCCCAGGCTCTGTAAGCCAGTGTTACCGCTCTCCTTTGTTGCCTGGGGTAGGGATGAGATTATGGACCGGAGAAGCTGGGAGCTCTGCCCAGGTCACTCAACCTGCAAGACGCAGAAGTGAGACTGGAAGGGGGGATCTTCAACCCAAGACCCCCACATTCCTCATATAGTATCCTGCTCCATGTAGAGAAAGGTCCCTATCCAGGCCTCCCCGAAACTCTGACCTAGTTCTGGGATTTTACAAGGCAGTTATCATCAGGGGCATGAGGAGAGTACCTAGCACCTGTATGGGTGGTGGCTTGAAGGTTATAACCAATCCTAACCTTCTTTTTTTGCTTGCTTTCTGGATGGGTGCCACAGGACCAGCTGAGAGCTAGGGTACGGGTTACCCGGCAACAGGTCACCCGGGCAGAGACCCAGCTTCAAGAGCTGCAGCAGCAAAGCAGTCGGATTGAGGTACTTCACCATGTGCTCAGGCCGGCCTCACCATCTGCTCCCTGGACTGCAGGCGACAGATGTGAGCTGTCTCGCAAATCCCTCCCAGTGCCAGGGAGTGGGTAGTCGACCAGGAAGCCAGGCCCCAGTGGGGAAGAGGTTGCAAGGGTCCTAACTGACTTCCCATGTGCCCACCCTTCTAGCCAAGTGGGTGGTTGAGGCCCTGGCTTGCCTTGCTATAATATGAACACTGCCTCCCCCTGAGGTTCCTCCTGTGCCCACACAGAGTTCAGCCTCCACCCTGGCCTCAGTAGTCTCCAGGAGATTCAGTAGCCTGCTTCAGGTGCTGGAGAAGCAGCAGGCCTCAACACTGGGTGATATAGAGGTAGCCAAGAAACAGGCGCTGGACCAAGTTGTGAATGAGAAACAGCGACTGACTGACCACCTAAAAGCCTTGTCTCAGTATGACCACAGTGTGCAGGATCTCCTGGGGCAGGTGGATGACTATATCTTCTTCCAGGTACCAGCTCTCAGGGCAGCGGGGTAGGGCCTTGCTTCCACACCTTGCACACCACTCATTGCCTCTGTCCCCGGGGTTCAGGAGTTACAGCAGCTCCCTGAGCCTACAGAGTCCCTCAGTCCACTGAGCTCTCCACAGTGGGATGACGAGCAGCTACTGAACAACGTGAACCAGCTGCTTAGCCCTCTCTGTGCGCTCCTCCTCGGAGAGAAGAACCTCCCTAAGGCAGCAGTCAAAGCGGCCGATGCCAGCCCCATGGGTAAGCTGACTTCTCCTTGCCCTCTGGGACCTACCCCACCCCCACTACTGGGTAGGAGCAGGGAGTCAGGGATAATCCCCACCCACTTCCTTACCTCTGCTTTGTTCTTTAGAGGCTTTGGGTCCCCTGTCACCAGTCCCCAGCACAGTGTGTCCACTGAGGAAGAAGCTCTGGCAAAGTAAGGAGACCCAATGCCTGTGTGTGTGCATGTGACAATTGTGTGCACATGAGAGCATGCATATGCTTGTGTATGTATGGGGGGGGTATCTGCTCTAACTGCCCTGTCCACTCTCCTCCCTGGGTCTGTCCCCACCTCTGCATGCCTGAGGAGATGTGAACCTTGTCCACATCAACCCTGAGGCAGATACAGCCAGCATGGTGTTAAAGGGCACATTCTGGGGTCCATCCCATTTCTTCCTCTTAATAGTATGTGAGCATAACTCTCTGAGCCTCAGTTTCCCCTCTTGTAACATAGGGTAGGATTCCAGCTCCAAGGGAGCCATGAGGGATTCACTGGTAAGATGGTGCCTGGTATTTGGCCCACTATGCCCGGTAGACATTAAAACTGTCTGTAGACGGAGCCACAGTAACCCTACGCTCTAGGAAAACCTGACAGATTTGCCCACTCTGTTCATCTCTCTCCAATAGATTATCGCAACCTGACTTTTGACCCAGAGACTGCCAACCAGTATTTGCACTTGTCTCACAAGGACCAGCAGGTGACACACCATTTCCAGGCCCAGGGCCCAGCCAGGTCAGGCAGCTTTGAGCTGTGGCAGGTGCAGTGTACCCAGAGTTTTCAGACTGGACAACACTACTGGGAGGTACGCGCCTCTGATCACTCCGTCACTCTGGGCGTCACCTACCCAAAGCTGTCACGCCAAAAACTGGGGGCCCATACGGATAACATCGGTCGTGGACCCTACTCCTGGGGCCTCTGCATCCAGGAGGACAGTATCCAGGCCTGGCACAACGGCAAATCTCGACGTCTGCATGGAGTACCTGGACGACTCCTGGGCATAGATTTGAACTTGACCTCTGGGCGCCTGACCTTCTACAGTCTGGAACCACACACACAACAGCTGCACACTTTCTACGCTGTTTTCAGCCAGCCTCTCTTCCCTGTCTTCTGGCTCCTTGAGGGGAGGACCCTTACTCTTTGCCATCAGCCTGAGGCCAAGCTCCCTCCAAGGCCCCAGGAGGAGGCCACAGCACCCAGCTGAGGAAGGCACAGACAGGCACCACCGTGCCTGTGTGCCCAGAAGTGGCTCAGCCTCTGACCTGGAGACCAAAGGCCAATCTTCTAGAAGGAACAGCTGTAGGCCTCTCTGTTGACTCAGAGGATAGGGAGAGGAGCCCCTAAATCAAACTTTACTTTTTACTCTCTTTGAAGGGGCCAGGGACCAGAAAGAAATTAAATAGGAAGCCCCAGCTCTAAGCAAGAACCAAGTCCTGACACTGCCTGGACATCTATCTTAGTTACTGTTCTATTGCTGTGAAGAGACACCATGACTAAGGCAACTCTCGTAGAAGAAAGCCTTTAACCCAGGGCTTGCTTACAGTTTTAGAAGTTTAGTCCATGATTATCATGGTGGGAAGCAGACAGGCATGGCGCTGGAGCAGTAGCTGAGAGCTTTACATCCTGATCACGAGTGGGGGGTTGGGGTGGGGGGGATGCATGCACACACACGGACGGGAGGGGGCCACACTGGCATAAGCTTTTATAACCTTAAAGCCCACCCCAAGTGACACACTTTCCCCAATAAGGCTAATCCATCTCAAACAGTTCCACCAAGTGGGGTCTACGAAAAGTCTGTAGACAGCCAGTGTGGTGATGGGTACAGGTGTGCCAGATGTGACACGTTAGTCACAAATATCTTCATGGAAGATGAAAGTCCTGGATGTGTTTCATTTGTTTGTTTGTTTTGTTGTTTTTTGTTGTTCTTTTGGGTTTTTGTTTTTTGTTTATTTTTGTTTGTTTGTTTGTTTTTCTCACATTTCTGGAAGGAGAAAAAAATTTTTTTTGTCCTGGGTATAGAGCCTGGAGTGTTTTGAATACTAACATTCAAAGTTCCGACCTCTCTCACTGACAACATCTACAGCCTGGTATAATTTATTTACTTGAGATGCACCATGTTCTGATCTTGGCGGTAGTTACAAGAATGCCCACTTTTGTTACGTCTTTTTCTTTTCTTTTGTAATCCCTTAAGGATTTGTTTTGTATGCTCGTGGGTAAACATCTCACAATAAAAGATCTGAGAGATTCTTTTATGTTTATTTAGTGTGGGACTCGGTGGGGGGCAGCTTATATATGCCGTGGCGTACATGTGGAGGTCAGAGGACAACTTGCAGGAGTCACCTCTCTCCTGCCTTGTGGGGTCTGGGGTGGAACCTAGACTCTCACACTTGACAAGCACATCTACCTGCAGAGTTATCCCAACAATAACAGAGTTTTGTTGTTTGAGACATGGTATCTCTATGTACCCATGGTTGACTTAGAACTATGTAGACCAGGCTGGCCAACTCATAAAGATCTGCCTGCCTCTGCCTTCTGTGGCAGGGATTAAAGTCATGAACCCCCACCAGTGACCTCTAAGAGTTTTTAAAGGGTTATATGTGCAATATATCTCCTAGGGAAGCTGTGAACTACTATTCCTTTTGCCTGCACATGCTATTTTCTGGGATTACAAGTGAACATTACCACGACCAGGTCTTTCTATATACATGAGATATGCAATGTAGACCTGAGAGACTTCCTCAAGCTCACGGGCTTCTTAGCTGAGCACTGCATTCATTGTCCTCTAGTGTCCTAGGATTTTCAATGGTCATTAAGTTCTTTAATAAATCCCCCCTGGGGCTGGAGAGATGGCTCCCTGGTAAAGAGCACTGGCTGCTCTTCCAGAGGACCCAGGTTCAATTCCCAGCATTTACATGGTGGCTCACAGCTGCCTGCAGCTCTGGTTCCAGAGGATCTGACACTCTGATGAACTCCATGGACACTGACCACACATGTGGTGCCCAGACATACATGTAGGCAAAATATTCATACACACAAAACAAACCTAAACAATTTAAATACGGTTTAAAAAGGAAAGCTTCAAGTTCTCAAAACCTCAGCGGGAAGCAGAGAGGAGCTATTCCTCGTTTAGACTACTCCAGCCGGGCGCTGGTGGTGCATGCCTTTAATCCAGCTCTCCAGAGGCAGAGGCAGGCCAATCGGGTCTACTGCTGGAGTCCAACTCTAGCAGGGTTCTGGGCTGTAGAACAGATGTGTAAGTCGGTGAAAATGAGGAGTCTGACCACTGGTTATCTCTCAATCAGATGGCTCTGAATGGCTCAAGCTACATATGCCTATACACTATATACATACGATACATATACGACTTATTTATTTCACACTAGCTGTCTTCACACACCAGCAGAGGGCATCAGATCCCATGACAGATGGTTGTGAGCCACCATGTGGTTGCTGGGATTTGAACTCAGGACCTCTGGAAGAGCAATCAGTGGTCTTAACCACTGAGCCATCTCTCCAGACGTTTTAATGCACTCAAGCATGAGCCGTTTTAACTCATTTCTCTTTACCCATTTTCCGAGAATCACTAACATTTGGTTTCTTTTCCTCCTTCCCTCCTCCCACGCCTTTCTTAATGGACCTTTACCCTGCATTTTTAAACACTAATTAACCTTTACTTCATATCTAAGCATGAATTTTATATCGCAAGCCGAATGATTCTATCTAGCCAGGCACCGCCTATTCGTGCTGTGCCCAGGCTGGCAGCAGACACGCTGTTACAGAAATGAAAGACAGGCAAGCACTGTGGTTGGCTTTTAACAGTATGCTGCTTCTGTATTTTTTCAGCCAGCAAAGTCTGAACTTTTACACCCTTTATTTCTCCTTTATACATTCTATAAGTTCTTGATGTCATCTTTCGGGAAACCATCTCCTACATTCTTGGGATATAGTTTCTCTCTCTCTCTCTCTCTCTCTCTCTCTCTCTCTCTCTCTCTCTCTCTCTCTGTCTGTCTCTGTCTCTTAGAACAGTTAACTAAGCAGGAAACTTTGACCTTAGTGAGTTCCTCTTGCCTAGTCAAGATGACTGCAGCGGCCGTCAGGAGCAACAGGAGGAACCAGTTTCTCTGATATACTGCAAAGACGCTTAATTTTCTTGTGGAAACTTTAGAAAAATTATCAAAGACTCATCCAAGGGGCTTCTGTTCCCAGGAAACTCTGATGGCTGACAAAGCAAACTAAGAATTACCATAAGAATATTCATATCCAAAGCTAGAAGGGCTCCATTGAAGGGTCTGCAGCTTGTACTGCTCCCAGACACAGGTTCGGTTCTCAGCCCTTACAGCAGGCAGCCTTCAACCTCCTGCCAAGGCACACTCATGTGCTTCTCCTGTAAGTTACAGTATAGCTTCTGCCAGTCTACAGAGTGAGTTCCAGGACAGCCAGGGCTACACAGAGAAACCCTGTCTCAAAAAAAACAAAATAACAACAAAAGATTACTCAACAGCCGTAGGCCAGAGTGGCCCAGACAATTTATCATGCTTCCCTACAGCTATGGACGTTGTCATGCTGTTAATTTCCTGCCTTAAAGTTCAAACACCACGCCCATCCTAATCATCAGAAATGAGAGAAGGCGCTGGAGAGACGGTTCAGTGTTTACAGATTGTACTGCTCCCAGACACAGGTTCGGTTCCCAGCCCTTACAGCAGGCAGCCTTCAACCTCCTGCCTTGGCGGGAACCTGCACTCATGTCCATGTCACCAGTCCCACATGGACATAACTTTAAAAAATAAAAATCTTTTAAAAATGAAACAAAACGAGTCACTGTGGCACACAGCTGTGATTCCAGTACTTAGGCAGAGACAGGAGGAGCACGGCCACTCTTGGCTATACATCAAGTTCAAGGACTCATGAGACCTTGCCATTCTACACACACACACACACACACACACACACACACACACACACACAAATTTTTCGTTCACTTTTTCTTCCATACTAAACTGAAAATTCAGAGCTTTTATAAAGTTTGTAGGGATTTGGAAAAAACTGGCCCATCAGTGCTATTATATATTATTCTAATGTAGATATGCTTATGTTAACATTAATTTTGTAATATAGTGAAAACTCATACTCATCCCAAGAAAGTTACCATGTACTTTTCTGATGCTGTGACCAATCACTCTGTAAAAAGTAGCCAGGAGGCAGGGGTTGTATTATTTGGCTTCCAGGTCACAGTCCATCATTGAAGGAAGCCAGAGAGGTACCCAAAGCAACATCCATGGAGGAATGCTGTTTGCTGGCTCCCTCACAGACACATGTTTTAGCTTTCTTTATTCTATTATTATTATTATTATTCCTTTCATTGAAAATAGGTTCTTTTCTTGAAGGGTAGTAGTGGAACACGCCTTTAATCCCAGCACTCAGGAAGCAGAGGCATGCAGATCTCTGTGAGCCTGGTCTACAGAGATAGTTCCAGAACAGCCAGTACTACACAAAGAAACCCTGTCTTGGGCTGGAGAGCTGGCTCAGCGGTTACGAGCACTGACTGCTCTTCAAGAGATCCTGAGTTCAAGTCCCAGCAACCACATGATGGCTCACAACCATCTGTAATGGGATCCGATGCCCTCTTCCGGTGTGTCCGAAGACAGCAACAGTGTACTCACTTATATAAAATAAATTAATTAAAAAAATTCATATTCCTTTCCTGCCAACACATATACTTGGTCACATCACACTAAAAGACTATTAAAAAAAAAGAAAAAGAAAAGAAACTCTGTCTTGAGGCCTGGAGATATGCTTTGATAGTAAAGAAGATTGAGTGTTCTTTCAGAGGGCCCGGGTTGAATTCCCAGCACCCCACATGGCAGCACACAACTATCTGTAACTCCTGGTCCAGGGGATCTGACACTCTCACACAGACATACGTGCAGGCAAAACAACATAAAATAAAAATAAAAGTTTCATATATATATATATGACACAATGTATCTTGATTACTGTTTCCCCACCTGCTCAGGGAATGGTGCCTCCCACAGTGGGCAAGGACAATCCCCCATAGAAATGCCCACAGCCAACCTGATCAAGGTGATTCTCAATTGAGGCTTTCCTTCCCAGGCTGTGTCAACTTGACTATCAGTTTAGTTAATACCATGGATTATGAGTCATGTGACTCATAATCTACATATGTGATGTATAGATATATAATCTACATATTATCACATGTGTAGATATATATGTAGATTATGTGTCTACATATGTGATATGTAGATCTATATGTGATATATATATACATACTGCTTCTACCTATGAACATCAAAAGCACAAGCTAGTGGTACCAACAACAAATACTACTGAAGGAAAGGATTCTTTAAAATGGCATTAAACAAAAAGATAACTTACAAAAGCCTCATTTACAGACACATCAAAGCTCAGGAAATTTGGGGGGGCACGTTCTGTGGGTGAGAACTTTGGTCTTCACGATTGTACTATAATACTTTAACCAATGAGCCATCTCCCTAGCACTTAAAACTTGAAGAAGGAAAAGAGGGGGGAAGAGGAAAGAAAAAGGAGAGAGAGAGAAAGAGAGAGAAAGAGAGAGAAAGAGAGAGAGAGAGAGAGAGAGAGAGAGAGAGAGAGAGAGAGAGAGTTGGTCCCTTATTTTTTGTGTACGGGTGTTTTGCCTACTTGTAAGTCTATGCACAATATGTGTGCAATGCCCAAGGAAGCCAGAAGAGGGCACCTAATCCTCTGGGGCTGGGGTTATAGATGGTTGAGAGCTGCCATGTGGGCACAGGGCATAAAATCTGGGGTCCTCTAGAAAAGTAGCCAGTGCTCTTAGCTGCTGAACTCCAGGCCCTAAGAATTTTAAATTTATTTAGCAATGTCTACCCTGGGCCAACGAGATACTTCAATGGGTAGAAGAAGTTCTTGCCATGAAAGGCTGATGATCCTGAGTTCAATCTTTGGAATCTGTGTCGGAAACGCACATGGAAAACATACACAGACATGGAAAAATTCAAAAATTAAAAAATACCAATATAGACAAATCACATCTCCAGGCTTGCCTCCTGGGGCAGCGAAGGGGACAGTGAGCCACTGTATGAGACCACCAGGGTCACTTGGACACTTCTTTAAGAACCATCCTAAATACACCTTCTCTTCTTCAGAACCAGGCAAATCTACCATCTGTGCAAGCCCAAGCCTCCTGGCCACCAAACCACAGAAGGGGTGGTGCCGTGTGTGGCTCAGACTCCCAGCCACGCCTGGGGCTTGGCAAACGTGACACAGTCATGATCAGGAGCTCCTGTGGAGACCAACGTATGGAAGTCATTATCTGCTTTCCTGCCAAGCAGGGTCCACCCAGGCTGTCTCCCACACAACTCCTTCTGTCCAGAAGGCCTTTCCCACCCCATCCCTCTCTGCCTGAGTTCTGGCAGTGTGTGACCATCCAGCTCAGACGTCACTTGTCACTTCGCCTGTCCCACCAATCCATCCTCACTCAGGAAGCCCCAGGCATCACTGCGCTTCTGTTTTGGCTTTTGTTCCCCACCTAAGAATTATGGCTTTAAGCACCAACAGCCACTGGCTCTCAACCACCTACATGTAATTCCAGCTCCTGGGGATCAGAGGCCCTCTTCCAGCCTCTTTAAGCACACACAGCATATGCTTACACAGAAACATACACATAGATAAAAACTAATAATACAGGCTAGAGAGGTACTCACCACTTAACAGCACTTCCTGCTCTTCTCCAGTATCAAGTCTTCTCCCAGGAACCAAGGCAGATAGCTAAGAGCCATCTTTAACTCCAGCTCCAGGGGGATCCAACACCCAGGTGCCTGCAAGCACTAGCCCTTACATGCACAGATACACACATATACAAAATGGAGGAGAAGGAAGAGGAAGAGGAAGAAAAGGAGGAGGAGGAAGAGGAGGAGGAGGAGGAGGAGGAGGAGGAGGAGGAGGAGGAGGAAGCTGTAGAGATGGCTCAGTGGTTAAGAGCACTGGCTGTTCTTCCAGAGAATCTAGGTTCAATTCCCAGCACTCACGTGGTATCTAACAACTGCCTATAACTCCAGTTTCAGGGGATCCAATGCCTACTTCTGACTCCCATGGTACCAGACATGCTCTCTATGCCCGGACATGCAGGGAGGCAAAACATCATACACATAAAATACAAATAAAATAAAAATAACTTTAGGGGCGGAGAGACAGCTCAGTGGTTAAGAGCACTGACTGCTCTTCCAGAGGCCCTGAGTTCAATTTTGAGCAACCACATGATGGCTCACAACCATCTGTAAAGGTATCAGATGCCCTCTTTTGGTGAGTGAGGACAGTGACCAATGGTATACTCATATACATAAGATAAATAAAATATGTTTAAAAATTGTGTTGTTGTTATAAAGCTTGATTTTTAAAAAACTTTAAAATCCGCCAGGCAGTGGTGGCTCATGCCTATACTCCCAGCACTTGGGAGGCAGAGGCAAACAGATTCTGAGTTCGACGCCAGAGTGAGTTCCAGGACAGCCAGAGCTATATAGAGAAACCCTGTCTCAAAAAAACAAAACAAACAAACAAAAAAAAAACAACAAAAAAACCTTTAAAAGTATAAAGACTTTTTTGTTTTGTTTTGTTTTTTCGAGACAGGGTTTCTCTGTGTAGCCCTTGCTGTCCTGGAACTCACTCTGTAGAACAGGCTGGCCACGAACTCAGAAATCTGCCTGCCTCTGCCTCCCAAGTGCTGGGATTAAAGGTGTGTGCCACCATCACCCGGCACAGACATTTAATTAAGACAATAAAAATCCCCGATGTAATGTCATCAGTCTGCAGACCTGGCCCTCCCCAAAAGCTTACCCTTGCCACCTCCCAAAACACAGAGCTGTTGTCTAGGAACCATTCTGCTGCCTTCTGTTCCTAACCTGTGAGACAGGGGCTGTGCAACACCTGGCTTACTTCCCAGAGGGACTGGCCCCTTTACAGCTCTTTGGATTCTCTCAGCCCACAGCTCCTCAATAGCCTTGAGAGACTGGGTCCAGAAACGGGATCTACACAGGCTTTGAAGGGTAAAGTCTTGTACACACAGGGAGGAGAAGCTAAAGGGACAGTCACCTGCCTTTCCCTGAGACTCATGAAAAAGTAGTAGAGTTGTCTTATTTGGCAGCGGGTGAGAATAGTTTTGACTATAATGACTGGGTGGTTCTCCTGTCATCCTCTGGGGAGAAGCCAGGGATGTGGCTAGTCTTCCTACCTTTGTCCAAGACAGCTCCAGAGAAAGAATCCACTGAATTTTTAGATTTATTTATTTAGTTAGTTCATGTATGTGAGTACACTGTCACTGTCTTCAGACACACCAGAAGAGGGCATCGGATTCCATTACAGATGGTTGTGAGTCACCATGTGGTTGCTGGGAATTGAACTCAGGACCTCTGGAAGAGCAGTCAGTGCTCTTAACCACTGAGCCCTCTCCAGCCCCTGATTTTTTTTTTTTTTTTGTAATGAATTGTATTTTTTTCCTTTTTTTGAAGCACTATTTCCCTATATAGCCTCAGCTGGCTTTGAACTGGACCTCCTGTCCTGGCCTCTCCTGTGCTGAGATAACAGCATGTACTATCACATTAGCTAAAGTACACACCCTTTTTTTTTTTTCCCAACACAGGTTTCTCTGTGTAGCCCTAGCTGTCCTGGAACTTATTCTGTAGACCAGGATAGTCTCAAACTCAGAGATCCTCTTGTCTCTAATTCCTGAGTGCTGGAATCAAAGGCGTGTGTCACCACCGTCAGGTTTAAAGTACACATTTTAATTTTATGCTTCTCTGAGACAGCCTTTCATGTAGCCCAGACTAGTCAGAAACTCACTTAAGTAGCTGAGGTTAGCCTTAAACTCCTGACCCTTTTGCCTTGACCTGACAAGTGCTAGGTATTGTTGACCATGCCAGCTCTAGACTGCATACTTCGTTAATTTATTTTTTTTTATGTTTGGGTATGCGTGTGCATGTGGAGGTCAGAGTCAATGTCAGGTGCAACACTCTTCACCTGAGTTTAAGTGTGGGGTGTGTGTGGGTGTGGGTGCATGGGTGTAGGGTGTGTGTGTTTGCCTGCATATATCTGCTCACCGCATTCTATACAGTATCTGTAGAGCCAGAAAAGGGTACAGGGTTCCTTGGAACTAACTTTACAGACAGTTGTGAGTTATGTGGGTGCTAGGAATTGAACTCCAGATTCTCCGAGAAACCAGCCAGTGTTCTGAACTGCTGGGTCATCTCTCTATCCCCTCCACCTTATTGTTTGAGATTCTCGCTGAATCTGTGTCTCATCAATCATCTACGGGCTAGATTGAATAGTTAGCAAATTCCCAGGATCCTCTTGTCCCAGCTCTGGGATTTCAGGTGTGTACCACAATGCCTGTCTGTTTTCTGGGAATTCAGAATCTCTCTCGGGATATGTCTTTGCTATAGTTCTATTGCTGTAATAAAACACCATGGCTAAAAGCAACCTGGAGTTTATTTCCGCTTATAATCATACTCCATCATCAAGAGAAGTTGGGGCAGGGATGGATGCAGAGGCCATGGAGGAGTGGCCATTACTGACTTGCTCTCCATGGTTGTTCAGCCTGCTTTCTCATAGCACCCCAAGACTACCTTCCCAGGGATGACACCACCACCGTGGGCTGGAACCTTCCACATCAATCACTAATTAAGAGAATACACTGCATACTAAAACAGGGTGTGGTGGCACATGTCTTTAGTCCCAACGCTCGGGATGAAGAGGCAGGCAGATCTCTGTGGGTCTGAAGCTGGTAGAGTCTACAGAGTTCCAGGACACCCAGGGCTACACAGAGAAACCCTGTTTTGGAAGGAAGGGAGGGAGGGAGGGAGGGAGGGAGGGAGGGGGGGGGGGGGGGGGGGGAGGGAGGGAGGGAGGGAAAGGAAGAGGAAAAAGGAAGGAAGGGAAAGGAAAAGGAAAATGCACTGCCGGCTTGCCTACAGGCCAGTCTGATGGAGGCATTTTCTCAGTTGAGTTCCCTCTTCCCAGATGACTCCAGCTTGTGTCACGTTGACATAACCTAGCCAGCACTGGGTGTAACTCGGTGGTAAAGTGCTTGCCTAATATGCACAGAGAGCTGGATCCAATCTCCAGCAGGGGGAAAAAAAAAGCCAGCAGGGCAAACTGGGACGTGCATGTGTGTCCGCGCGCGTGTGTATGAAGGGGCCCTGTTTTGTTTATTTTTCTCCCGTTGGTTCTTAACTTAAGCACTTACTAAAAATTTCCAACCTGGTCTCAGAAACTGAAGGAAAAATTTTCATCTCTAAGCACACAAACAGCTGGGGAACCAGAGGCACGGATACAGGTCTGGCTGGAGGAGTGGACAGGGAGTTGGGGGTGCAAGGAGTGGGGCCCCAAAATATACAGAGATGGGAACCCAGGAGAGACATGGATGACCACCTCTGGTGCCGCTGCCCTGAGGGATGGCTCTACACTTTCCCTTGCATGCATAGCATCATGTGCCTCCCATTAATATGTTTGGGTCCCAACCCTCAAGCCTGGGGCTGAAACATTATTTGGAAAAAGGGTCTTGGCAATCGTAATCAAGTTAGAACGAGAACATAGCGGAATAGGGTAGGCCCTAACTCATTTTCTTGTGTCTTTATATAAAGAGGAAGTATTTGGTTTATTTTTTTAAAATGTTTTATTAGGAGTATTATTTACTCACATGTACAAATGCGGATGTCTGCCTATATGTATGTGCCTGAGGTTAGAGGTATCCCCTGGAGCTGGAGTTATCAGTGGTTACCAGCTGCCTGGTGTACATGCTGGGATCGAACTCAGGTCCTTTGCAGGAACAACACGTTCTTAACCACTGAGGCAGCTCTCCAGCCCCTGTTTATTTCTTTAAGAGAAAATTTTGGGCAGGTGATATAGCTCATCAGTTGAAGGTACTTGCTGAATTCCAGCCCTTGAACCCTCATGCTAAATAAACTAAGGGGTTGGAAGGAGGGCTACCCAGTTAAGAGCACTGGCTGTTCTGCTCTTCTAGAGGCCTGGGATTCGAGTCCCAGCACCCACTGTTGGTAACTCCAGCCCCTGGGGATCCAGTGACCTCTTCTGTCCTGTGCACATGAGGGAAATGCCCGTAAATATAAAGATCTTTGTTTGTTTTTGTTTAGTTTGGTTTTTCAAGACAGAGTTTCTCGCTGTAGCCCTGAATGTTCTGAAACTCACCCTGTAGACCAGGCTGATCTCGAATTTAACAAGATCCACCTTCCTTCAAATGCTGGGATTAGGGACCTGTACCAGCACCCCTCTCAGCAGTTGGAGATTAGCCAGCGATGGTTCGAAGAACTTCCTTCATGACTTCATTATGTGAAATAAACTTCTTCTTTTTATTTATTTTTTTGCTTCTTTTCTGTGCATGCTTCTTTCCCTGCTTACATTTACGTGGACCGAGTGCACCGCACTGGCCTCAGAGGCCAGAAGAGGGTGTTTGCTTCACTGAAACTGCAATTACAGATGCTCGTAAGCACAATGATCTGAATGCTAGGAACTGAACCTGAGTCCTCAGCAAAAGTAGCCAGTGCTTTTAACTAACGAGCCTTGTCCACAGCCTGGCAAACGAACGCTTTCAGCCGGGCCTGTGACAGGTAAGGAGCAGAATGTCATTTTGGAGAGCCTACAGACATTATTTGGGATTCTGCTGATGGAAAAGGTATCTGCTGGCACCCTCCGTGTTCATTTACCCACTTACGTATAACTGTCAGCACAGGCACACGGATGCTTTTTTTTTTTTTAGATTTATTTTATATGAGTACACTGTAGCTCTCTTCAGACACACCAGAAGACGGCATCGGATCCCGTTACAGATGGTTGTGAGCCACCGTGTGGTTGCTGGGAATTGAACTCAGGACCTCTGGAAGAGCAGCCAGTGCTCTT
>NW_021620762.1:2897880-2900425 GCF_004785775.1 Grammomys surdaster
GGTTATAACAACACTATTAAACCCATCTTTTTTATTTGTTTCTTTTTTCTTTTTCTTTTTTTTTTTTTTTGGACACCATGCTCAGCCTTTAACCAGGGGCTAGAGTCTAACTCAGGCTTACACTTTACCAACTGAGCAGCTATTATTATTAATTAAGGGCTCCACTCTTAATTAATAATAGTAAGGGACTTTCTGGTGTGTCTAAAGACAGTAGCAGTGTACTCATATATATTAAATAAATAAATAACCCATTAAAAATATTTTTTTTTTTTTGGTTTTTCGAGATAGGGTTTCTCTGTATAGCCCTGGCTGTCCTGGAACTCACTCTGTAGACCAGGCTGGCCTCAAACTCAGAAATCCACCTGTCTCTGCCTCCCAAGTGCTGGGATTAAAGGCGTGTGCCACCACTGCCCAGCAAAAATAATTTTGAGAATTTGAATTCTACATAGCTTAAAGCTTAACACTATTGCATTGTTAAAGTATAATTTACAATGTCGGGTTACCCGACACGGTGGTGTGCACACGAAATCTCAGCGCCGGAGAAGTGAAGGATGGGAGTCAGCAGGTCAAGGCCAACATAGGAAGCTCTAGGCTAGCCAAGGCTATGTAAGAAAGACCCTGTCTCAAAAACAACAGGAAGAAGCTAGGGCATAAGCCTGTGATCCCAGCACTCAGGATGCTGAGGCAGGAGGATGAAGAGTTCTAGGTCGCTCTGGGCTACATCAGACTGAATCTCAAGGGCAAGTCCTTGCAACTAGACGCACTGTTCTAAATGCATAGTTGGGCAGGTCTTAACCAGTGCCTCCTTTTGGGGAACTACAGGCACCCGCGAGTGTTCATGAACGGAAGTAAATTCCTCAGACAAGGGATTTGTCAAGTGATGTCAGCTTCCCATTTCAGACCTGGACAGGGCTAAGTTCCCCAGCACGGGTAAACAGAGTCGCTAAGGGGTCAAAACAGATACATACCAGCAATACTTTTTTTTCTATATATCAGCAACTCGGAAACTTTGCTAACTGTACCTGGGAGGGGACTGGAGGAGGGAAAAGGTGCTGGCCACACAGCTGTGCACGCCCACCTCTCCCATGGCACCCGGCTGACCAAGGTGGTGGATGGAGGATCGAATGTTCTCTCAGCCTCCTTCCCATGCATCCCCTCGCATTCTCGCTCCCCGTCCTCTCCTTTTCACGTCCCTCTGGCAGTCCCACCGCCTCCACCCACGCTGGGTGGAGGGCTCAAGAGGGTCGTGCTCCCCTGGAAGGCTGGCAGGCCCCGCGGCGCCTGCTGACCGGTGGGTGCGGCGGCAGAGAGCCGCGCTGGGGCCAGCGGAGCCGCGGAGGGGTAGGAGGGGGCCGGACCCTTGGCCTGGGTCCCAGGGGGCGGTGCCGGGCTCGAACCGTCCCAGGTCCCTCCCAGGCGGGAGCAGCACAGGCGGTGCCCGGGTAGCGGCGGAGCCATGGACGGCAGCGGGCCTTTCAGCTGCCCCATCTGCCTGGAACCGCTCCGGGAGCCGGTGACACTACCCTGCGGCCACAACTTCTGCCTCGCTTGCCTGGGCGCGCTCTGGCCGCACCGGAGCGCGGGCGGCACCGGTGGTTCTGGAGGTCCGGCTCGCTGCCCACTTTGCCAGGAGCCTTTCCCCGACGGCCTGCAGCTCCGCAAGAACCACACGCTGTCCGAGTTGCTGCAGCTCCGCCAGGGCTCGGGCCCGGGACCCATGGCCGCCCCAGCTTCAGGCTCGGCCCGGGGCGCCACGCCCGAGCCCTCCGCGCCCAGCGCACCACCTCCGGCTCCAGAGCCATCGGCTCCCTGCGCGCCCGAGCCGTGGCCCGCGGGTGAGGAGCCGGTGCGCTGCGACGCGTGTCCCGAGGGCGCCGCCCTGCCCGCCGCGCTCTCCTGCCTCTCCTGCCTCGCCTCCTTCTGCTCGGCGCATCTGGCCCCGCACGAACGCAGCCCCGCCCTGCGCGGCCACCGGCTGGTGCCCCCGCTGCGCCGGCTGGAGGAGAGCCTGTGTCCGCGCCACCTGCGGCCGCTGGAGCGCTACTGTCGCGTGGAGCGCGTGTGCCTTTGCGAAGCCTGTGCCACTCAGGAGCATCGCGGCCACGAGCTCGTGCCGCTGGAGCAGGAGCGCGCGCTCCAGGAGGTGGGGTACCTTGAGCCGGCACGTGGAGATGGGTGACAGGCAGGGCAGGAGGGCTATTTAGTCTCTCACTCTTCTCCGGGTGTGTCTGTTATATATTTGTTTTATCATTGTGGCTGTGCACGTGGAGATCAAGTAAGCAACGTTGTGGGGTTGGTTCTCTCCCCTGGCCTTTCCATGGGTTTCATCTCTTTGACTCAGTAGGCTCTGGCTTAGTTTCCTCCTCTATCCTCAGGATCTTTGTAACCTCTTCCGGTCTACACTGTCATTCCCCGGGGCTGGTGTGGATGGAAGGGGAGAGTCAGGAGGGACCAGTGAGTAGATGAATGATTGGCAAAAAGTGGGGAGAGAGAGAGAGAGAGAGAGAGAGAGAGAGAGAGAGAGAGAGAGAGAGAGAGAGAGAGA
>NW_021620762.1:2900435-2909263 GCF_004785775.1 Grammomys surdaster
AGAGAGAGAGAGAGAGAGAGAGAGAGAGAGAGAGAGAGAGAGAGAGAACTGAAGCTAGGTTAGTGTAGGTGTAAAGCCAGAGCGGGATCTGCATTAGGCCCTTGGAGGCCCTGGGGGTCAGGAGCCAATGGGTGCGGGCGGGGTCCCACGGTTGATGCCTTCTTCTTGCTGGTCCCAATCGGATTTGTCCTGAACTGAGTCAGCCACTTTGGATGGGTGTGGCGGGCACCAGGAGAGCGATGGAGGTTGGGCTGGTCACACAGATCTCCTCTGTCCAAGTGCTCTGGGGCCGTTGGGAGCATGTGCCCAGTGTCCCGCTACCTCCCGCCCCCAGTTTCCTTTGGCCTCCATCCCGGTCTTGGCGCCTCTAGCTTTGGGATTTTCCGCCTCTCATGCCTGGAGCTGTGACTCATAAGACCCGAGGGATTTGCCCGGAATCCCCATTTTTCAAAGTTGGATTGGGGGGTGAAGGCTCTTTTGAAACTAATCCCCAGGACTATTTAGTGTCCTCTCTTCTGGTTCAGTCACACCCCACCCTCTCACACTTTGCCTCTTCCACACTGGGAAAAACAGTCCCAAATAGAGAACCATAGGTGGCCCTCTGGCTTCTCTGATCAACAGGTGATGGCGACAGCCGGCTTCCTGGCCGGGCTTTTGGAAATGGCACCAGCTTTGACCAGCGCTGCCTTGGGGGATATTCTGGGATATCATAGCCATTTCCAGTCGCTTCATTCAGAAATGTCACTGCCTAGCCCCCAAATTCTGAGTTCTGTTGCAAGTTAGGGACCTTTATCAGACACTAGTCTCACAAAGCCTGTTCCACAGGCGGAGCAGTCCAAAGTCCTGAGCGCCGTGGAGGACCGTATGGATGAGCTGAGTGCTGGCATCGCACAGTCCCGCCGTACTGTGGCCCTCATCAAGGTTAGAGCCCACCCTAATCCCCCTGCACACCCGAAGCAGGCCTCTGAAATCACACATAAGCGTTCACTGTGGTACTCTAGATGTGCCCCTATTGACTGTTCGTCCCTACTAAGCAGAAGCACCTCGTTTCCTGCTAACCGGCTCAGAACCAGAGCAGGCTGGGGCTGGTCCCCTGCCCTCCTACTGAGGCTGGGTGGGGGCTGGGTGGGCACAAGCAATCACGATGGAGACAGCAGGCAGGCCAGGTCTTTACCCTTATTGTTGCCTCCCCCGCCCTCTCCCGCAGAGCGCAGCTGTGGCAGAGCGTGAGAGGGTGAGCCAGATGTTTGCGGAGGCCACAGCCACCCTGCAGAGCTTCCAGACCGAGGTGCTGGGGTTCATCGAAGAGGGAGAGGCCACCATGTTGGGCCGCTCCCAGGGTGACCTTCGTAGACAAGAGGAACAGCGCAGCCGCCTAAGCCGGGCGCGGCACAACCTCAGTCAGGTTCCAGAGGCAGATTCAGTCAGCTTTCTCCAGGTGAGGGCCGCTCGGGAGCCACAGAGGGAATTGAGGGGATGGGGTGGGGTTGAGAAATGATGGCAGGCCTGATGGGTGCCTGGCTTTCCAGGGAAGTTGCTATCTTCCCTGGCTGGGTGATGCTGTGACCAGCAGACTTACTGGACATTTGTCTGATGCAGGAGCTCCTGGCACTACGGCTGGCCCTGGAGGAGGGGTGCGGCCCTGGGCCTGGGCCCCCCAGGGAACTCGGCTTCACCAAGTCCTCCCAAGTGGCCAGAGCAGTGAGAGACATCCTTGTCTCAGCCTGTGCCAGCCAGTGGGAGCAGCTGCGGGGGCTGGGCGGTGATGAGGATGGGCTACAGAAACTTGGCTCAGAAGGTGGGTGCCCCTCCACAATGACTCACTTCCCCCAGATAGACCATTCGGGCCCCCAGATCTGATGTCCATCCAGGCACGAAGGAGGGAAAGTGTCTGGCACTAGGGGAAGGTCTGTAATCCTGCCAGGACTGAAGATATGCCTTCTAGGGGCAGAGGGGATTCTAGCTCACCCATGGACTTCATAGGGATCGAGGCCCTGCATACAAGAAGGCGGGGGTGGGTGTGTGTGTGTGTGGTCAAACACCACACCTGCATGAGAACATGGTCCCATACGCTGTCACCAAGCGTCTGCAGGCTTTGGGAGGAGGGAATTACATCCACAGGTTGGGGTGGGGCACTACCAAAGGTAGTCCTGCAGCCAGCCACGGGTATTCCAGAGAGATGGCTTCCTCTTCCTCTGCAGCTGAGGTGGAATCCCAGGACCCTGACAGCACCAACACGCTGGAGAGTGAGGTTTCCAGGGACTATTTCCTCAAGTGTAAGTTCCCAGCCTGCTGCTACCAAGGGGCCTCCGTCTAGCTGCTAGGCTTCAGAAGCAGGGTCTGGGACCTGAGTGTGAGAAGCCTCTCGTTAGTCTCTGGGGTGAACAAGGTCATCTCCGTGGGTGGTCTCCATTAGTTCTGGCTGTATCTGCGGGAGGGTTAGCTGCGGGGGAAGGGAGGATCCCGTCGGAGCCTGGCTGTGATCTGCGTCTCTCTCCCTTCCCTGGGGTCAGTTGCCTACATCGTGGACCTGGACAGTGACACAGCAGACAAGTTCCTGCAGCTTTTTGGAACCAAAGGGGTCAAGAGAGTACTATGCCCCATCAACTACCCAGAGTCACCCACCCGCTTCACACACTGCGAGCAGGTGCTAGGAGAGGGCGCCCTGGACCGGGGCACCTACTACTGGGAGGTGGAGATCATCGAGGGATGGGTCAGTGTGGGTGTCATGGCCGAGGGATTCTCCCCGCAAGAGCCCTATGACCGGGGCCGGCTGGGCCGAAATGCGCACTCGTGCTGTCTGCAGTGGAATGGGCGTGGCTTCTCAGTCTGGTTCTGCGGGCTGGAGGCCCCGCTACCCCAGGCCTTTTCGCCTACGGTGGGGGTCTGCCTGGAGTATGCCGACCATGCCCTGGCCTTCTATGCTGTTCGGGACGGAAAGCTGAGCCTTCTTCGGAGGCTCAAAGCCTCCCGGCCTCGACGCAGCGGTGCCCTGGCCTCCCCCACTGACCCTTTCCAGAGTCGCCTGGACAGTCATTTTTCAGGGCTCTTCAGCCACAGGCTCAAGCCTGCCTTCTTCCTGGAGAGTGTGGATGCCCATCTGCAGATTGGACCCCTCAAGAAATCATGCATCTCCGTGCTGAAGAGGAGGTGACACAGGGCTGTCTCATCCTGCAGAGGCTTTGTCCATTATTTGCTCGAAGAAGGCACTAGCCCTAGAGACCGCCATACTCCTAGCTGCCTTACTTCCTGAGGCCTCTGCCTTCCGTAGCTAGACCTTCCACTTTGCAAGGCAGGGGTGGGGCCCCCAGCTCCTGCCCCTTGCAGGACTTGTTTTGAGAACATATCTTTAGCTGGGACAATTCCAGTCTGCCCCAGCCCCTTCTTTTCCAGGTCTCTAGAACTACCTGGAACACAGTAGGTGCTCAATAAACATTTGTTGAATCAGTGATTCTCCTTTTCATTCCTCATGTACCAGAAACTCCTATGACTTCTCAGCTTTCAAGATCTGAGGCTGGGGCAGACAAGATGGCTCTGCCAGTACAGGTGCTTGCGGCCAGGTTTAGAACCTGAGTTTGACTCCTGGGCCATACATAGTAGAAAAAGAGAACTGCCTCTTGCAACTTGTCCTCTGACTCCACTTGCATGCCCTGGTGCCTGAGCCACAAGCACAGGCAGGGACATGTGCATACACAGTAAATAAATACTACAGATAAATGTAAAGCAAACCAGACCAGGACTGGGAGCTAGCACAGCTGGTAGTCTTGCTACGTAAGATCAAGAGGACCTGAGTTCGAGCCCCCGGAAAAGAGTCATACCTGTAATGTCCACACTGGAGTCTAGGTAATAGGTGAGCTTCAGGTAAGAAACTGTGTCTCAAAAAATAAGGTAGGTGGATATATGACATCTGAGAACTTACACACACACATACACACACACACATACCACACACACACACACACCAAAATGCAATTGTGCACACATCAAACATTAACAGTGATGGAGTTTGTAGAGTTGGAAATTGAAAGAAAGATAAAGCCGGGCAGTGGTGGCGCATGCCTTTAATCCCAGCACTTGGGAGGCAGAGGCAGGCAGATCTCTAAGTTCGAAGCCAGTCTGGGCTACAAAGTGAGTTTGAAGACAGACAGGGCTACACAGAGAAAACCTGTGTCAAAAACCGAAAGAAAAAAAAGGTAATTACAGCCGGGCGGTGGTGGCGCACGCCTTTAATCCCAGCACTTGGGAGGCAGAGGCAGGCAGATTTCTGAGTTCGAGGCCAGCTTGGTCTACAGAGTGAGTTCCAGGACAGCCAGGGCTATACAGAGAAACCCTGTCTCGAAAAACCAAAACAGAAATAAAGAAAGATAAATAGATCAAATGCTAGATTGTTTTTTTTCGTGGAGGGAAATAGAGATCTGGAGCATAAATAACTCCAAGACCCTTGACCTAGTCTGGGTTTCCCTGAAGTGGACTTCTTTCCACTTTTCAGTTTGTATTAGTAGCATATTGAAATGAAAATGGGGAGCCTTACTTGTTTTGTTTTATAAGTCATCAATAGGAGTAAGAAAATGGCCGGAAAGAGTAACCAAAGCTAAAGGATTTTAAGTTAATTATTTGTCATTTGTCATCAAACAAACAAAAAACAAAATGAAAAAACCAGAGTGAACAGGTAGGAGAGTGTGAGCTCCCCTGGCCTGGGAGGAAGGGCTGAAACAGGCTACCTATCCTTCAGCAGCACCCTGGCTCTACATAAGGCAGGGAGAGGCGGATTCGCCCAGAATCTTACACCTTGGTCATCCCTGTTGCCCACATTTGCTTTGGACGAGGGTGCCTCACAAGTATTTCTCATCCTTGTTGTCACAAGTCAATTCTGGACCTGCTTTGAGTGTACTGCATCCAAAATTAAACACAGAAGTCACACACCCAAAGCCAAGAGCTGAGCAGGGTGCTTGGGTGTGGGCGAGAGAAACGGGAAAGCAACCCGGGCTTCTGTCACACACACACACACACACACTCCACCCTGGGTGTGCACGGAATGAAAGGACATCTACAATAAAGGTCTGTGTCCTCTGATGTCACACCTGTAACACAGCACTTTTCCAGGACTCTGTGCCTCAGGAGAGCCTCTGGCTGGTTTCCAGGAAGGCTCAGCACCCTCCACCACCCCAGAAACTCTCTGCCCTGTCTGGGATAACCCACTAACCCACGGCTACAGAGGGAGGTTGTATTTCCAGACTAACACCCTCTTAGATTCTTTATGCCCGATGCATCCCAGAGGGCAGAGGGCAGACAGAGAGGCCTCCCAGCAGCTATCCAAGGTCAGACAGGACAATGGGTGAGTTATGCAGCCAGACAGCAAGGCCATACAAGTCCAGCCCCAGCCGCCCAAACTGCTAAAAATAACCCCTCCCACAGAGCCTGCCTGGCCCTGGCAGGGCGGCCAGGATGTTTTTTTTTCTGGGTGGGGCCTCCCTGCTCCTGCAGGGTTGTGTTCTCAACCCTGTTACCATGGCAGCCACAGGTCCCATAGGTCTCCCTGCATCCAACCAAGGGGCTGTCCGGAGGCTGTTCCAGTGTCCCACACAATGGGCCAGCTTGGTCTTCCTAGAGTCTTTTCTCACCTGCCAACAGGCTCTATCTTCCAGGGAAGCCTAGCATCCCTGGACCACCTGTGCTGTCTTCCCTCCTCTGCCAGCTGGGCACGTTCCACCTTACATATTTTTGTTGCTCCAAGCCTCTGCTCCCCCATTACTTGTAGAATGACTTTCAGTTTCCAAAGACCGTCATGGAAGCCGATGAGATGGTTCAGTTGGCAGATGCTGCCAGGCCTGATGCTCTGCGTTTGAGTTCCGGAATCCACATGGTAGAAGGTAGAAGAGAATCGATTCCTGCAAGCTGTTCTCTTGATTTCCCATGCCTGGGCCGTGTCATGTGTGCACCCACATACATGGGTGTGCACACATAACATAAACAAGTGTAAAATAGGAAACAAAGTAGGCTTCGCTATCCCAAGTCCCCACGGTGCAGCTTTTAATGCTCAAAATGGAGAAGAGAGTGGTGTTGGCTAGCCCATGGCTGGGCAGGGGCTGAGAAGCACCTGGTTCAGATCACACACCCATCCCATCTGGAATGTGACACACAGCTCTGCACTTTAAGCTAATGCCAGTGTGGGTTAGTGTGTGTCTGCATGTGTGTATGTTATATGCACATATATGTACATATATGCACGTGTATATGTCTGCCTAGTTGAATACTTGTGTAAGGGGGCATGTCCAACCCTGAGAATTTTCTAGCATTCCTCCAAGAATATTTAGGAAGAAGTACAGCAACATTTTGTGTCACCACCGCCCAGGGCACAGGTAGAATGGGGATCTATCCCTTTACCCACTAACCAAAGCTTTCATCTGTTTTATTCAAAATGGCTTGAAGCCCAGAGTAGCAGCTCACACGGGGAACCCCAGCGCTCAGGATACTGGATACTTAGCGTCTATACCAGCCTGAGCTAGAGTCAGTCTCTATCTTAAACAAGACAGAATCAAAAGATTATTTTTTTTTAAATTGTGGGCGGTGGTGGCGCACACCTTTAATCCCAGCACTTGGGAGGCAGAGGCAGGAGGATTTCTGAGTTTGAGGCCAGCCTGGTCTACAGAGTGAGTTCCAGGACAGCCCGGGCTATAAAGAGAAACCCTGTCTCGAAAAACCAAAAATAAATTAATTAATTAATTAATTAATTAATTAAATTAAATAAAAAATAAATAAAAAAAATTAAGATAAGGTCTCACTCTGCGGTCCACATTGCCTTGAGAATGAGCTATGTAGCTCAAGCTGGCCTCAGCTCCTGGCAATCCTCCTGCCTCTGACTCTTAAGTACTGGGACTGTAAACATATACCACCGTGAGAAAATGTTAAAGAGAAAAAAAGCTAAGGAATTATGGGCCTGCCCCCATTACCATAAATGAGAAAGGCTGGATAGCCGTGCAGGGCTTCCTGTCCAGGACACCCCTGGCTCAGGTGAGCCTCACTGGGGAGAAGCCCAGAGGTAAAACATGAGCTTTAGGGACAAGAAGCCTTGAGTTAGATCCCTAGCACCCCCAGAAGGGAATAGAAAAACAAAGCAAAAGGCTTAAACGAAGAAGGTTCTCTGTGGGCCCCAGTTCCCACAGCTCCACAGCCTTGGCAGAGGTGCCTCCGGGTCTGTGGTCTCAGAGGCTCCCACCGGAGCCCTAGCTAGTCAGACAATGTGGAGGAGAGAAGGCTTGAGGCTGTAGCTGTGAACTGAATACAGTTCCTCAGAGCCGGGCGAGGAGCCAACTTCTACTTGAGCTTTTGTTTCTGTGGGAAAATGAGTCCAAACAACGGCCTGAGGACGGAGCTCTGCCGCACTTGCTCTTGGCAGCCGCACAGGCCAGGCCCTGCAGCCCTCAGGCCCTTCCTCCTCGAGCGCCAGGAAGAGGCCCTCGGTCCTCATTCCCTCCAGAGCTCCGGGAACACTTGTTTTCCCTCCTCCCAGACAGAGCCTGTGGCTAAGCGACAGGGCCTGGCCAGAAAGACGGGGTGAGCTGGGTGTGGCCGAGGTTTGCCGAGTGCGCTCGGTCGGGACCGGGCTGCAGCTTGTTCAGGGGCCCAGGAAGGAAAATAACTTGTAGTTGAAGAGTCACCGTCCCATCCTGCTGTACGGCCAGCACATGCTCACACACAGTGCCAACAACAAGAAGACTCTGGAAGCTAAGGCCGTTCCTTTTCTGTCCGGGCATGTCTTTAGGGTGGGAATCAGACTAGCAGGACAGGGCCCCAGGAAGTGGCTCTGACAGAGTATGCTTATCCCGGATGTAGGATATCAGAGATTCCATCCCTAGAACTCTCAAACAAACTAAAACCTAAAGGAGGGCTCAACAATTAGGAGCCCTTATTGCTCTTCCAGAGGGCCCAGGTTCAGTTCCCAGGGCCCACACTGTGGCTCACAAAGGTCTGCAACTCTCCTCCCAGAGATCCGACCCCCTCAGGCACTGCATGAACTTGGTACACAGACATACAGACAGGAAAACACCCATACACGTCAAATAAAAATAAACAAAATCTCTGGGTAATGGGGACACAGGTCTTTAATCCCAGCACTCAGGAGCCAAAGGTAGGCAGAACTCCCGAATTGGAAGCCAGCCTGGTCTACAGAGTGAGTTCCAGGACAGCCAAGGCTACACAGAGAAACCCTGCTTTTAAAAAGCCTAGACAAATACATAAATAAAACCCAAAGAGAAAGAGAAAAGCAAGGGGCTGTAGGTGTTTATCTCAGTACCAAAAAGTGTGGAACTAGAAAGCCTCCACTCAGGGCTGGAGGGATGGCCCAGGCAGCCGAGCATTTGACATGCTAATGTCAGAATGGGAGATTGGAGCTAACAGCGAAAAGCCTGAAGAAAAAGCCAGGATCGGGGAACAGGGAGCACCTGGAATCCCAGCACTGGGGAGGTGGAGCCAGGAAATCCTTGGAACTTGTGATTATTCAGTCTAGTTAAATCAGTGAACCCCAGGCTCAGGGAGAGACCCTGTCTCAGAAAATACAGTGTGAGGGACGAGGGTCAACTTCTGCCCACAACACATGAATACACATGCGTACCAGCACACGCTCCTGTGCACTTGAGCATGTGTGCGTGTGCGCATGCGTGCACACACACACACACAGAGTAACACGTGCATATGTATATTCACACACAAATGATTGGATTAAAAAAAAAGGTCCTATTTCAGTCATTTCCTGTGTGTGAGACACACTCTCTCTCCCTGTCTCTCCCTGACTCTCTCTCTCTCTCTCTCTCTCTCTCTCTCTCTCTCTC
>NW_021620762.1:2909663-3019886 GCF_004785775.1 Grammomys surdaster
GGGGGGGGCACAGCAATGGAAGTAAACAGCAGAGGCTTGTATAAACACTCCTCCATCAGGAATCGCTCAGAACAAACTGCAGCTGTGTCTGGGGATTTGGAATTGGACAGAGGTTCAGGCTGGGAGCCCAAGGGTGGGGCCCCTGTCCATAGCAACCAGAAAAGAGCCTGCAACATGTGCTGGCCCTGCCCTCTGATGAGGGAGCAGGGACCTGTTGTTCCTCAAATACATGTGGCCAAAAAAGGCCTTGCCCTGGAATAGCCCAGATCTGCAGGGCCATCCCACATGGCACTGCCGCTCCACCTCAGCTCTGCCAACAGCAAAGGGTAGTGTGGAGGCTTTTCCAAGGATTGTCTTTCCTTAGTTTATTTGAAAGATAATTGCCTAGGGAGGAAAAAAAGGAATGATTTCATAGCCCTCGGGTATAAGAGAAATCCAGGCAGCAAGGTGTCTTGACTCAACCTGAGTTCAATCACTGGAATCTACACAGTGGAAGGTTTCCTCTGACACACACATGTGCACACACTTGTACATGTGCACACACGAAAGCACGGTTTCCTCTGACCTCTACATGCATGATGGCACACATATGTGCACATGTGTGCACACACACTCTTGAGCTCGCGCACATACACATGAATATGTATGCACAAACACACACACACACACATACAAACCAAACTAATTCAATAAAAATCTGTTTTGTTTGTTTGTTTTTTGTTTTTTTCAAGACAGGGTTTCTCTGTGTAGTCCTGGCTGTCCTGGAACTCACTCTGTAGACCAGGCTGGCCTCAAACTCAGAAATCCGCTTGCCTCTGCCTCCCCAAAAAAATCTGCTTTTAAAAGAGTCCCTTTTGTGGACTAGGGAAGCTGAGGGCTGGTCTAGTATCCATAACTCTTGGGTTTCTCCCCGGGTGCGCGGGGGAGGTGTTTGTTCTAGTGGCTTTCCTGCTCTGTATGAAGCAGAGGCTGAGTGAGCACTAGCCTGCATTCCTCACCTCTGCCTCCTGATGCCCAATGTGACCTTGACCTTCAAGCTGTCCCCTGGACTTCCTGCCATCACAGGCTGAATTTTTTTTCCTTGTTTATGTGTGCCTGTGTAAATCTCTGTACCAGGAGGACAGTGGGATCTGGAGTTACAGGCAGCTGTGAGCCGCCTGTGGGGTTCTGGGAATTGAACTCCAGTCTCCTGCAAGAACAATACAAGCTCTTAAAAGCACTGAGCTATCTCGCCAGCCCCTGGGCTTGAACTGTGAGCCAGAATAAACCCTTTTCACTTAAGTTGTTTGTGTCAGAGTATTTTATCACAGCAACAGGAGAAGAAACCAAGAAGCCACCTTTTACCAAAAAGATAAGGAGTATCTTTTAACCCCAGGCATATTCTTTTGGGGGCCATGTCTTCTCCTATGGAATAACCACCTGGGGTTCACATGGTACTGGGGAATTGGCAACACTTCTCATAGTCTACCCACCAGGGCTGTTTCTTTGGTACCCTCTGTGGGAGCCCAAAAGCTCCTCGCTGTGTCCACTGTCCCACTTCCCTGGGCCACATCTGGTAGATGGCTTGTTGACCTTGTTTGGCAACCCACAATCCTTGGCTTGTTGGTCTCCATCTTGATCTTTGCCTGGAGTTCTCCCTAGTGAGGAATTGTGTCTAAGGTTCTCTGGAAGGTGTCTTAGTTTTCCTGTTGCCATGGCTGCCGGACTCTGGAACTCTGGGAAAGGCTGGGTGCTTCCAGACTGCTAACTGTTTCCCAGATCTTCACCACTTCCCTAGGAGCGGTTGAGCCCTGACTCTGTTTTCCCTTGCTACACCCCAATCAGCATCAAAGACACACTAGCACTAGGCACAGGTACCTTCTCAGCCCCGGGGTGGGGTTCTGTAAGGAAGGTTCTGTTGTAAGAATTCCAACATCTCCTTGGGGCTTGGGAGTGGTGCCTGTTGTCTTTAGAACCCTTAGAATAATTCTGGGTTTTTTTTTTTAATTTTTTATTTTAGTTATCTAAATAGCCCACGCTGGCCTCAATCTCAGAATCCTCCTGTGTCTCCCTCTCAAGCCCTGGGATTAGAGGTGCATCTCAACGCCCATGACCAGTTCCCAGTTAATTCCTTACACAATTTGCCCTGCTCACATAGCTAGTGGAAGCTACAAATGTCAAATCCCAACACTGCCTCTCCCCTATCCAGATCCCTTGACACACTACAGAACACATCTCAGGGCCCCCAGCAACCACACACCACTATCTGGGAGCAAGACAGGAGGCTGAACCACCAATAACTCCCCCCCCCCCAAACTTCTCTCCTAAAGTGTTGTAAAGTTTCTCTTTCCCCCCGAGTCTAGCCACGCTGCCTCTTCAGTCCAAGCTATATTCACAACCAACAGGCCTTGGCTCCCCAATGAAAGCCTGGACCTGTACACCTAACTGAGTTTACGGCAGTCTTAAAAACGGACTGTTGAGAAACCTATGAGCCAACTGAAGAAATGGCGTAGTGGTTGAAAGAAAGCACTGGTTAGTCTTTCAGAGGACTCAGGTTCAAATCCTAGTACCTATATGGTGGCTCACAATTGTAACTCCGGTTCCAGAAGATGCAACACCCTAACCCCCCCTCCCTCCATATATATATATATATATATAAACCCAAGAGCCAAAGGTGCATGCCAACAATTCAGCACCAAGAAGACAGAGGAGGGTATGTGTTTGAGGTTGACCTAAGGTACACACTAAGAACAAACATAGGGGCCTGGAGACATAGCTCAACAGTTAAGAACACTGGCTGCTCTTCCAGAGGTCCTGAGTTCAATTCCAGCAACTGAATGGTAGCTCACAACCATCTGTAATGGGATCTGATGCCTTCTTCTGGCGTGCAGGCATATGTGCAGATGCAGCACTCGTATACATAAATATTTTTTAAAATTTAAAAAATTTGAAAATAACCCTTACACACATACACAGAGAGAGAGAGAGAGACAGAGAGAGAGAGAGAAAGAGAGACATACATACACACACACAAAAGCCAGTATTAGGCACGGTGGAACATGCTTGTAACTTTAGTGTTCAGGAAGTGGAAACGGGAGAGTCCCAAGTTCAAGGTCATTTTTTTGGCTAAAGAAGTAATTCTAAGTCAACTTGGATATATAAGACTCTGTCTCACACCAGGCAGTGGTGGCGCATGCCTTTAATCCCAGCACTTGGGAGATAGAGGCAGGCAGATTTCTGAGTTTGAGGCCAGCCTGGTCTACAGAGTGAGTTCCAGTTCTACAGCCCGGGCTATAAAGAGAAACCCTGTCTCGAAAAAAAAAAAAAAAAAAAAAAGACCCTGTCTCACAAAAACAAAACAAACAAACAAAAACACACACCCAAAAAAGTCCAAAGAGAGAAAAGATGCTGCCCTAAGAACTAGAAAAAGGCTATTATTATTTTTTTTAAACTTTATTTATTTTATTTATTTATTATAAGTACACTGTAGCTGTCTTCAGACACCCCACAAGAGGGCATCAGATCTCAATGCAGATGGTTGTGAGCCACCATGTGGTTGCTGGGATTTGAACTCATGACCTCTGGAAGAGCAGTCAGTGCTCTTAACCACTGAGCCATCTCACCAGCCCGAAAAAGGCTATTATTATTATTATTATTATTATTATTATTATTATTTGGTTGTAATAGGGATTTGAATTCAGGGCCTCATACACAGTAAATTAGTACTCTTAACTAAACTATAATACCATCCCATTTTATAATTTGCATTTTAGGACAGGGTTCCACTAACTTACCAAGGCTTGTAGCCCTGACCTTTCAATCCTCCTGTCTCATAAGCTTCCAGAGTAGCTAGGTCATAGGCCTGTGACACTCTCTTCTTTTCTTTTCCATTTTATTTTATGTGCATGAGTGTTTGTCTGCACATGTCAGTGCACCACATGTGTGCAGTACCCATGGCTGCCAGAAGAGGGTACCAGATAGCTGGAACTGGAGTTACAGATAGCTGTGGGAGGTGGGAACTCAACTCAGGGCCCCTGGAAAAGCAGAAAGTGCCCTTAACCAACAAGCTGTCTCTCCAGCCCCATGATAAGAAAGCCATATGGAAAGAAACATCTTGTGACTTATTGTTCCATGCTCTGTAGCCCAAACATATGTATCTCTTGGTCTTCCAGCTTCAGCTTCCCAATGCTGAAATTACAGGACGTTTGGCTCTCCTGCCAAACAAAGTATGAAATGAATCCTAACAGCTAGGACAGCAATCCTGCCACAGGAAGTTAAGGGTGCACTCCGGATCTGCCTGAACCATTCAGGGTGTTTGCTCTTGGGCCCTAACCATCAAGATTCTTATGGATGAAGAGCTCAGCTCCTCAGGTACAGGCATTCTCGCAAACCTTCCTTTTATTTTATTTCAAAAGAAACAAAGGACGACAAAAAAAATTAGCTCCAGGGGCTGGAGAGATGGATCAATGGTTAAAAGCATCATCTACCTTCTGCTCTTCCAGAGGTCCTGAGTTCAATTCCCAGCACTCACATGGTGGCTCACAACCATTTGTAATGGGATCTTTCGGCACACAGGTGTATACACAAATAGAGTGCTCATTCGTATAAAATAAGTAAAATCTTAAAAAAAAAAAAAAAAAAAAGGAAGGAAGAAAAGAAAAAATGAGTTCCTGACTTGGCTCAGGGCAGTGCTTTTATTGTTTTGCTTTTTAGCTTTTGCAATTCATAGTCTCCATCTGGCAAAAATGACATTGATGATAAAATGTTGGAATAATCTTAGATAAACTTGAATGGGATTATCACTGTCCTAGGAAGTCAGTTTTCTACTCAGCTGTCACTTGGTCAGAAGCCCAGTGACCTCTGGCCTAACCCTGGCTCTCTGACAATTCTCTATTCCTGTAAAACATCTTTCCCAGGAGTTAGAGAGATGGCTCAGTGCTTAAGAGTACTTATTGCTTTTGTAGGGGGCCTGGATTTGGTCCCAACACACACACACACACACACACACACACACACACACACACACACACCAACCAGTTCACAGCCGTGCCTGTAACTTCTATTCTATATGATACAATAGCGTCTTCTAGCCTCAGTGGACTCCTGTACACATAAATTCATACACACTCACATACATACCCATAAAAATAATAAATATTTAAAACAAAGACAAACAAAAAGAAAGGCGTCGGACTCCTGAACAGGGTATTCTCAGCAATCAGGAGGCTGGGCAGAAGGACTACTTTAAGTTCAACAATATAATAGGCTAAATATTGAGGACGCTAGTTCAAGTCTACAAGTGAGTGCTAGAAAAGCAAGGGGTACTAAGAGAAACCCTGTCTCAGAAAACAACTGTAGTGCCAGGTAGTGGTGGCACACGCCTTTAATCCCAGCACTTGGGAGGCAGAGGCAGGCGTATTTCTGAGTTCGAGAGTAAGTTCCAGGACAGCCAGGGCTATACAGAGAAACCTTGTCTCAAAAAACAAACAAACAAACAACTGTTGTGTCCCCCCTTCCTCCCGCCACACGCACACACGCATGTACAGAAGGAAGAGTCAGGTACGGTGGCCTGAGCAGCAGGAGGCAGATGAAGGAGGATCCCAGTGGATTTGAGGCCTGCTTGGTCTACATAGTGAGTTCCAGAACAGCCAGGATTGCACAGAGACCCAAACAAAAACAACAACAACACTAACAACACACACACACACACACACACACACACACACACACAAAGGAAAAGTGGATTGATTAGCAGGGTAGGTCAGTGAGTAAAGGCACTTCCACCAAGCCTGGGACTCACACTATGGAAACCATAGAAAACTGGCTCCCAGAATCTGTCCTCTGGACTCTACTTACACAATATGGTACCATGCACACAAATTTAAAAGAAATAAAAATAAAACATGCCATGTGGTGGATAGGTTCTTTTATGACTGCTCTCTGACCTGGGGCAGCTTACACTTCTCAGTCTGATCCTTTCTAGGTCTTCCTCCCTCGGCTTGGCTTGTGACGCAGGGCACAGTGGCCCACACCTGTAGTCACAGCTACTCTGTCGGCCAAGGCAAGAGGACCACTTAAATCTAGGAGCTTGAAGCAAGCCTTGGCAACACAGCAAGGCCACATTCCTTGAATAGTTGTTTATTTGGGGGGACAAGGTCTTACACCATTGAAGACAACCTTGAGGTCCTGGTCCCTCCGTCTTTCAGATGCTGAGATTATAGTGGTGGGTGGAAAAGCTCAGCTTGCAGGACCGCTCTCCTCTTCCTCGCTGCCACCCTTGCTCCTTTTCCTCCTAGATCCCTCTCCAGTTTTTTTTTTTTTTTAATGTGTCACATGGTCATCTGTTTCTCTAAAACTCTCCAAGTTGGTCCTGTTAGCCGATACAGCTTGCTATCTCTAACTCCCCAACTTCCTCACCAAAACACTTCCCGTCCGGAGGCCCAGTGTGGCTTTGTGAGTGTCTCTCTTCAAAGAAGCACTCTGTATTTCTAAAAGAGGACCTCCAAACCTGTATGCTCTTGAGGCTGACAGAGCCAGGCTCTGCCTCTGATGCCTGCTTGGTAAGGAGAGAGCTGGACACGACCCTCCGCCATTTTATAAGCATTCTTGCAGAACCTCGGCTGAGTGGGTTTCCTCCTTTTTTTGAAGTTTATTATTAACCCAGAGGGCAAGCAATTGGATGCTTGCTCTCTGGGTTGCCCAGGCTACTTGAAGTTCATAATCCTCCTGCTTTAGCCTCCTGAATGCTCACAAATCTGGTTAATATTTAAGATATAAAGCGATAAATTATGAACAGGGCTGAAGAGATAGTCAGGTGATTAAGAGCACATACTGCTTTTCCAGAAAACTCAGGTTTGACTCCCTGCACCCATGTCAGAGATCTCACGGCTACAGATCTAATGCTTCTGGCCTCTTCAGGGACCTGGACTCCTTTGCACATATGCAGACACATATGCATAGATGCGTAGTTGAAAATAAAATAAATCCTTTTAAAAATCATTTTTATTTTATGTGTATGGGTATCTGTCCATCACATGCACAGGGGTGTCCTCAGATGCTAGAAGAGGGTGCTGGATCCCCTGGAACTGGAATTACAGAAGATTGTGAGCTATCATGTGGATGCTGGGAATCAAATTCAGGTCTTCTGGAAATGCAACATCTGTTGAACCATGTGCATACATACATACATAATGCATATACATGTAGCAGCATATTTTCCCCACAAGTTGGGAGGAGCTAAAGTGGGAGGAGTAAGGAGAGGAAGAGGAGGAGCAAGGGAGAGAGATGGAGGAGGATGGAGAACCATGCATGTACCAAGAGCAGTCCTGGGTAACAGCTTATAGCTAGGTTAGTTAATTGGGAAACACCTCCAATTGTGTGGGCATCTTGTTATTGAGCATTACCAAACATATAAAGCCTTTGGATAATCTAAGCATTAGAGTCTCATTTCTACCAGGTATCTCGTGGATGGCGGGATGGTCTGGGTCCAGCCCAGCCTTGTGGAGACAGCATGGAAGATTGGCAGAGCCATCTCCCACGCTGGCATCTCTAGGCAGAGGGCCAGTGTAACTGAGCTGGTGGCCTGAGCCAAGTAGCAGCAAGAACACGCTGCCACAGTTCGTGGCCTCAAGCCTAGGCTAGTCCGGAACATGACAGCTCTGTAACTATAAGCCAGATCAGGTGCTGCCGTTTTTAAAGTAATTACTACAATACACACACACACACACACACACACACACACACACACATATGTATACGGAATTTTTGTTGTTTTTGGTTTGGTTTTGGTTTTGGGTTTGTTTTTTGTTTTTTTGTTTTTTTGAGACAGGGTTTCTGTGCATAACCCTGGCTGTCCTAGAACTCCCTCTGTAAACGAGGCTGGCCTTCAATGCACAGAGATCTACCTGCATCTGCCTCCTGAGTGCTAGGATTAAAGGATGTGTACCACCACCACCTTGTATATGGTGGTATATGCCTTTAGTTCCAGTACTTGGGAGGCAGAAGCAAGCATAAATCTGTAAATTCAAAGGCAGCCTGGCTGGCTGGGCAATGGTGTCCCACACCTTTAATCCCAGCACTTTGGAGGCAGAGGTAGGCAGACCTCTGAGTTCAAAGCCAGCCTGGTCTACAAAGTGAGTTTTAGGACAGCCAGGGCTACACAGAGAAACCATGTCTCAAACAAACAAACAAACAAAACAAAACAAAATGTGTGTGTGTGTGTGTGTGTGTGTGTGTGTAGAAATGGCACTGGATCCAGGTTTGATTCCCAGAACCCATATGGCAGTTCACAACTGTCTGTAACTCTAATTCCAGGAATCTAATGCCCTCTTCTAGTCTCCACGAACACCAGGCACACATGAAAAAAAATACATATATATATAGTCATGAATGACAGTAAAGCACATAAAAATAAGAAAATAGGGCTGGAGAGATGGCTCAGTGGTTAAGAGGACCCAGGTTCAATTTTCAGCACCCACATGGCAGTTCACAACTGTCTAACTCCAGTTCCAAAGGCAACCATGTGGTGCACATATGTGAGCATGCGAATTACCCATATACATAAAAAAAAGTAAATCTTTAAAAATAAGGAAACAAAAACATTGAGGTTGGATCTTACTCTGTAGCCCTGGCTGTCCTGGAACTCACTCTGTAGACCAGGCTGGCCTCAACTTCAAAGATTCACCTGCCTCTACCTCCTGTGAGCCCAAGATGACCACCAACCTGGCACCACAGGTCCCAGATAGGGAGCTAGCCTGAGATGACCACCAATCTGATACTGCACAGGCCCTGACAGCCAGACCACAACCAAGACAATCCTGTCTGGTACCACTTGACCAGGGTATAGCAGAGCTGAGACCACTCCTGAGACAACCCCAGACATCCAGAAGCCCATTCGGATGAGCAAGTAAGTGGTGGAGAGGTGGAAGAGAAACATGTGGGCATAATGAAGAGAGGCAGAACTGGAGGCTCGAGGGTTGCGAGGAACCCTCTGATGTGAGTAGCCAGTGATGCCCCTGAAGGCCATGGTGATGTCCTGGCCTATGCCAGGGACGGCCATATCTGGACTTGAGTCCTTGTAACAGCAGGGGTCTGTTACCATCAAATGCCAGTCAGGTATCCCTGGTCAGGGCTACCACCCGGGGCCATGTTGATGTCTGAGGGCTTGCTCCACCCCTCACCTGGGCATTGAGGGAGAGCTAGCCCTGAAGGCAGGAGAGCAGGAGAGCTGGCCCTGATCCTTGGTTGCTACAGCCCACCTGGAGCCCCAGCGGACCCTGCACCTTGCCTGGACAGCAGAATTGAGCTATCCTTGATGGTGTGGGCACAAGTGAGCTATCCATGAGAGCGGGAGAGCTGGCCCAACACCTTCCTGGCTATGGCATTGGATGAGCAGTGCCGAAGGGCTCACCCTGGAGGTGTGGGTGCTGGGGAGCTGGTAGGCTGAGCAGCTCAGATACCTTCCAGGCCCAGATCTGGGGCTTTGGGTCGGTCCATCCCAACATCTAACCCATCAATGATTAATACTCAGTGAATAACTAGAGCTTGTGAAGGGGCCTGTCCTAAGAATCTGAAGCTGCTCCCAGCACTTGGGAGGCAGAGGCAGGTGGATTTCTGAGTTTGCGGCCAGCCTGGTCTACAGAGTGAGTTCCAGGACAGCCAGAGCTACACAGAGAAACCCTGTCTCAAAAAACCAAAAAAAAAAAAAAAAAAAAAAAAAAAAATCCGAAGCTGCTTAATCTCCATGACAACGGTGACCACAGAGCATCCGATAAGAGTTCCTTGGACGCTTCAGCATTGATAGCATAGCAGAAGGCCATGACGCAGACCAATGAGCACTGGCCAGCAGAAAGGTGTGGACAAAAGGGTATCCTGTGGGACACACTGTGACACCCTACAGCCTCCACATGAGATTTTCTTTCTTTTGGGGGTGGGAGGTTGCAAGGGCAGAGGGCAGGTGTGAGGAGACAGGGAGATGAGTGAGGGCTGATGCATGATGTGAAATGAAAAGTTAAAAACAAAAGCAAAACAAAACCAACAAGGAAATTAAAACTGAAGGGGAAAAGAGGCTGAGCAGGGCAAATGCACCTTTAGCCCTAGCTCTCAGGAGGCAGAGGGAGACAGATGTTTGTGAGTTCAAGACCAGCCTGGTCTAGAAGGTGAGTTCTAGGTCAGCCAGTGATACATAACAAGATCCCGGTTCAAAAAACAAAACAAACAGAAAAAAGAAAAAAAAAAAAAACAGGCCAAGCATGGTAGTTCATGCCTTTAATCCCTGCATTCTGAAGGCAGAGGCAGTTAGATCTCTGTGAGTTCGAGACCTGCCTGGTCTACAGAGTGAGTTCCAGGGCAAGTTCCAGAATGAGCCAGAGCACAGAGAAACCGTCTCTCAAAAAAACAAAACAAACAAAGAAACAAAGGAAGTTAAAAAAAAAAGAAAAAATTCTAAATCAACTTTATAAAATTTCTAAATTAAAATCATTCTTAAGAGGAAGTTTAAATAAAGCAAGGAGTCCTGTGCTACCCTACCCTAGACATTCCTATCTACAAAGAACAGAAGTGTTGATCAGGAAACACTGCTCTGGCTAGACCAACAATCTGCTCAAGGAAGCAGGCTTTTGGTTTTATTGAGTCAAGTGGTTGGAAACTGGCCCATACAAGGCTGTTCCTAAGTTGTCTGCCCATCGTAACGTTCAGGTCAAGAGGCAAAACCAGTGACTTCAGTGAGTCTCAGCCACTGCAAGATGTTATTCGAGTCTAGAGACACACTCCTTCTTAGAGACGCGGTCCTGAGAGGAAGTCTGCACCTGTCCTGTTAGCAAAGCTCTGGGTGTCAGGAAAGATCTTTAGGTCCCAGGAAAGGACTTCCCTCCTTTTTTTTTCTATTTTTATTTTTATTTATTTGTGTGTGTGTGTGTGTGTGTGTGTGTACAAAGAGGCCAGAACAAGACATCAGACTGCCTGGAGTGGAGTTACAGACCATTGTGAACCACCTGATTCGGGTGCTGGGACTAAATGTGTGTGCCACCAGATTGGCTATTGATTTTCTTTTACTTTTTTTTTTTTTTGTTTTGTTGTTGTTGTTTTATCTTTGTGAGACAGAATCGCTGGATGGTTTGGAATTGAATATGTAAACAAAGAGCTGGGGACTTGAACCCGCAGGAGTCATCTCACCTCCCGCACCGGTCCTCTCACCTCTGGTTCCTGACTGCTTCATTACACCCAGCTTGGATTATGCACTTAAAAAAAAAATGCTGGAGCTGGGGACATAGTCCAGCTTAGTGCAGTGCTTTCCGTGATATGTATGAATGCTGGAGTCAACTGATCATCATAACTTTGTAAAGCCGGGCTTGGTGGTACACATCTGTAATTTCAGGAATGGGGGAGCCAGGAGACATGATTTATCCTTGGTTACATACCCAATAACTAGCCAACAATAGCTACAGGAGACCCTGTATAATAAATAAATAAATAAATAAATAAATCTATCCAGGCATGGTGGCACAAGTCTGTCCTGAGGCAGGAGGACCAGTAATTCAAGGCCGGCCTCAGGTACAAAACAACTTAGAGATGTGAATGGGCTACCAGAGACTCTTGCTCAAAAACCAACCAAACAATAATCTGTAGCCTTTTATTAGAGTGCACCTAGCAAAAAAGAGTACAGAAGTGTCCCTTGCACTGTGAGTCAATAACGTACCGACCATTTCCCAGAACTGCCTTACTCTGTAGCTGTTCTGGAAATCATTTATGTAGCCCAAGTTGGCCTCAAATTTGTGGCAATATTCCAGGATCTAGGGCACCATGCTGTCTGCTTCAAACCAAACACTGATCCCCTAAGGTTAAGGATAGATGCCACCCAGAAACTGAGGGGCTCTCCCAACGCTCGCCAGCCCTGGGAAAGATGCATCTCAGAGATGGAGTTTAGATTCACTACAGCGCAGTGGGGAGACAACCACTAGCTGAAACGCGTCAGTGGTATCTTGAAAGTCCTACCTGATCATTGGTCTCGCACTTTGTCGTACCATTTAATTATTCCAGGACTTGTTTATACCCTGCTGTTTAACTCCTGCAGCAGGATCCACTAACTAGATCAGAGCAGGGAGCAGCGCCATCGCGAGGCTGCAGGCGGCAGGTGGGAAGCTGACCACTCAGTCCCCAGAAGTTCACACAGTCCGGCTCGCAGGGTCTGGGTCTGGGTCGATTAAAGCGACGTATTTTTCTTGGGCTCTGCCAGTCCACTCTAGAAGGGACTGCACCTTGCACTGCTCTGTAAGCTCGCAACGACTACTCAAGTGTAAGCGCGAACTAACTCATGACAGTTGCGGAAATGAAGGCAGCTGGTTAGGTGACTTTTAAATGTACTGTACACCGAATCATAACATCTAAGTTACATTTCTTCGACTGAGTTTGCTTAACATGAGGAGGCCAGGTCGAGAGAGGCGTGCAAATGTTTAAGTAGTTTTGTAAATATAATCTCAAACCTGGCCTATAGTAGAAAAAGACTACAAGTTCCAGAATCGCCCGCGTCACTAAACGCATGAAGAGGCCGCGGTTGTAGGACCATTGCCTGCTGGGAATTGTAGTTGGCTGCTTGTTTGTGATGTAGGTGCAACTTGGGGGAGGGAGGGGGGGAGTAAACTCTCCCCACGTGACAGTCCAGATCAGGTGGTTGGTCAGCCTACGCGCAGGAGCTATGATTGGCTGACTGTAATACGAACGACGCCACTAGAGGCGGGCCAAAGACCAGCGCAAGCGCAGAGTGTTGCGAGTCTCGGGACCCCTGTGGGAGAGACTATGGCGCTCAACAAGAATCACTCAGAGGGCGGCGGAGTGATCGTCAACAACACTGAGAGGTGAAAACACGGCGGAAGGATCCTGGAGACTGGAAGGGCGGGTGTCGGCCACTTTGCGGGGTGGGCGGTGGGATATGGTGGAGAAGGAAATTGATGGAGCGCTGGGGGGAAGGGGTGGTAACGGCCGTAGGCGGGGCTGGAGGGAGTGGGTGGGTCGTGGGGGAGGGCCGGGGTGCTGATCAGCTGGGGTGCTGGGTGGGGGTGGGGCAGCAGAATGGTGTCCGGGTTTGTTTCTGAGTGAGACCCACGGGCGATTTCTCGAACCCCTTTCCGAACGAAGTCTTAAAAACATAGTTGCTGTTTATTAGGCGTTCACTGCGTCTTTACTACGCTGCGTCAGTTCTACTTTAGGTAATCATCGTGTGCCGCAGAAACTATTACACACATTTTACAGGTAGGACAAGTGAGGCCTAGTGAGGTTAAATAACTTACATCATAGAGCTGTGAGTAACAGATGGGAATTGAAGGTAACTTGGCCCCAAAGTCAATAGGCTTAACTAGTTCTGTACAGTTTTCTCATACACTCCAGAACTTCTCAGGTTCCAAAAGAAAGGCTGCGGCCCTAGCGGTGGAACTAAATGTCTTAACCCAGTGACCCTTGTAAAGGCTTGTCTCTTGCCTGGTTCTCTTGAATTCCTGACGGCCTATGTCAGTTCCCAGAACAAAGGTCTCCCAACTTCAAGATTCTTTTTTTCTCCACCCTCCCCTGAACTGCTGGGCTTTTCTTTTCCTCTGTTTCTTGTTCCTTGAAAGTCGGACTCTCCTGACTTGTGCTATGTGGGCTTGAATTAACTTCTTGAGAGCCAAGGGGATATGATGGAGGTCAGAGCCCACACCCAGTGTAGACAGACACCCGTCTTGGGACCTGTCACCTGGGAAGCTTGATGAGTCAGAAGAGAAGGTGTACAGCGACACAGTCAGGTTCTGCTGACTTTGTGTACAGAGGTCTTGGGAAGAGGCTGGCAAGCGCATGTGCCTGGTGACCACTTCTTTAACCTGAGCTGCCCTCTTTTATTGCACCAAGAAAGGGTGTTTGGGACAGGAGGAGACAGATGAATGGAACCATATGAACTCGGACCTTTTCATCTTGTAATCTAAGAAACCTTACATTGTTCTCTGGTATACTTTGTCTGGTTCCTTGGCAGAGGCAAGCGCTCTCATGCCATTTAATGACTATCCCCACCTCTTCCAGTCTCTCTGGTTTTTGAGGTATGGTTTCATTCCTATAGCCCAGGTTGGCCTTGAATTTGAGGCAATCTTCCTACCTCAGGCTTTTGATCGCAAGGAATCCAGGCATGGACCACCACAAACCAAGGCTAGTTAGTTTCAGTATTTGGGAGTGATTGCTTTGTTTGTTTGTTTTTCCAAGACAGGGTTTCTTCCTGTAATAGAGCCCTGACTGTCCTGGACTTACTTTGTAGTCCAGGCTGGCCTTGAACTCATAGAGACTCACCTGCCTCTGCCTCCTGAATACTGGGATTAAAGACATGTGCTACCATGCTGGAAATTTTTTGTCTCTTAAACTGTGTCTTCTCTGGGTGGTATCTACCTTCCTGGGCCTCAGGACCTGGGTCATAGCTCATTTCTACCAGTAGGGGTCTAAGGAATAACTCCAGCCTCACTTTTGAAACATGTGTCAGCAATAATTGAAATTTAAGTATAATGCTCAGACTTTGGAATTTAGACTAGTAAACATTAACCTTTAATTCACAAACCACTGATAGAGATAAAAGCTGTAAACTTGCCAGGAGGTGGTGGTATATGCCTTTAGTCCCAGAATTTCAAGAGGCAGACGCAGGCAGATCTCTGTGAGTTCCAGGACAGCCAGGGCTTCATAGAGAAACCCTATCCCCCCCCCCCCCAAAAAAAAAGAAGAAGAAGAAGAAGAAGAAGAGGAGGAGGAGGAGGAAGAAGAGGAGGAGCAGCAGCAGCTGTGACCTCTTCCCAGAGGATTGAGTATATACATACACACACACACACACACATGCACACACACACACCATCTCAAGGGCTTTATTTGCAGACATTTCCTGCTGCTCCAGCTAGAGAAGCTTGGATTGGGGCTGGAGAGGTGGTTCAACAGTCAGGAGTACTTCCTGTTCTCTCAGAGGACCCAGGTTCAGTTCCCAGCATCCATGTGGCACAGCTCACAACCACCTGTAACTCCAGCTCCAGGGCATCCCATGCAAGTACAGTCATGTCTTTAACACTCATACATACATACACGCGTACATACATGCATACATACATATATACACGCATATATACATATATGCATACATACATGCGTGCATACATACATATATACACACATACATGCATTCATACATGCATGCATACACATATACATGCATATGTACATATACATGCATACATACGTATATGCATGCATACATATATACATGCATACATGTATGTACTTGTTTATTTTGGTGCTGAGGATGAACCTAGAGCCTTGACTGTGCTAGATAATACTGAGCTATGTCCCCAAGTCCCATTAGACTCTGTTTACATATTAGGTTTTTATTTTGTTTTTGTTTTGAGACCATTTTTCTGTGTAACTTTGGCTGTCCTGGGGCTCACTCTGTAGACCAGGCTGGCGTCAAACTCACAGATCCACCTGCCTCTACCTCCTGGGTGCTGAGATTAAAGTTGGGCCACCACCACCCTGTATAGATTAGATTTTAAACGCTGACAAAAGAGCTCGGCTGGGACTGAGTCTGGGACTGAGTTGGTGGAGTACTTCTATAGCAGGCACACACCCCAGGCTCCAGCCCTAGCACCTCAGGAAATCAGCAGCTCTCGAGGTGGAAGCAGGAGGAACTTAGCAAGCTCAAGACCAACCTGAGCCGTACGAACTGCCCCCAGAACTCCCCCAGCAGGACCCCACTCACAGGGTTTAAGAGCAAACTGAAGTGCAAACCCAGGTGATGTAATCCAGCTGCAGAGGTGGAGGTGGTTGTCTCGCCTGGTCACATGGGGCTGTAGACGTAGAATGTGGGGAAATCCGTAGACCTGGCTTGTTCCTCTCCACTGGGCTGTGTTGATGGTTTCCTCACAGCTCCTGTTGAGACACTGTTCTGAGTGACTCTGTCCCATCTAGAATAACTGGCTGAGTATCATCTGGCCCCTTGTTTTTTTCTTCATAGCATCCTAATGTCCTATGATCATGTGGAACTTACATTCAACGACATGAAGAATGTGCCAGAGGCCTTCAAAGGGACCAAGAAAGGCACCGTCTACCTTACTCCGTACCGGGTAAGTTGTACAGCAGGACAGTCGGGTTACAGGCTCCGTGCTCTGAGACAGTCATGTGTGTGTCTGCTTCAGCCTTGTGACACCAGTGGCCTCTCAACCCTGGGGATAGTCGGATTAGAGGCTCTGTGTTCTGAGACGGTCATGTGTGTGTCTGCTTCAGCCTTGTGACACCAGTGGCCTCTCAACCCTGGGGACTGTTAGTGCCTTAAAAGCCTGTTTCACACGATCCTGGATTCTAGAACCACCAGGCCCTTTGTGCCGCTCTCCTGACCTGGGCCATGCAAATTCCACAAAGATCTCTTTGAGGTAGGATATAGCTGCAGGATGACTTGCCTAGAGTAGCCCTTGATACTTGTGTGCACAGTCAGAGTGATGAATGTCGTAAACAGGATATGGTAGCAAGGCTGCAACCTCCAGGCTGGGCAGAGAGCCCAGGAGAACCCTGCAGAGTGTGAGGTGCCAGGCTGCAGAATCAGCCTCTTCTGAGAGTGAGCCCTGTGAGCTCTGAGTAATATCAGCAAATATGGAGGAAAGGGGTCCTGCCTGTGGCCCCCCGACCAGTGAGGTGTGAAGATGCTGGGGACTCAGGAAAGGAGTGCTGTGTGTGGCCTCCCACTGGTGAGGTGTCAAGACTGGGAGAAGAGCACACATGCCTGTTTTCATGATGGCACCTCTCACAATACACCCACCTCTGGGGGCGGCCGTTCATGGATTCTATTAGGTTGAGTGTCTGGTGGTTTGGAAACGCAGGGGTTGATACACAAAGTGGAAGGAAAGAACTGACCTCTGACCTCCATACATGCCCTGTGGCATGTGCATACCCACCCCCCATCCCCCCACAAATACAGTATAAATAAATGTAATTAGGAAGAAAGGAAATCGGGTTTTCCAGGCATGGGTCAGGAAAGTTATGTGGCTGTCAGGCAGTGTGTGACCTACAGGAAGTCACAAGGATCCCAACTCCTGGACCCTTTTGCTCCGTTGTGTATGAGCACAGGCTGTGCCTCCTGCCGCCAGGAGCCTCCACCTGCTCTGCCCTGCACCTAGCACCTAGCATAGGAGGCTCCCTCTATGTACACCACACCCGCCAGCCTGTGTCTGGCGGGATGGCAATGTATCCCCACTCACTCTGCGACCTGCAGGTTCCTCGTGTGCACACCCATCTCCAGGCTGCGCCATTTGTTTACAGCATTTGGGGAGGAGCCACGTGGCTGCCAGGAGTAGGCGGTGCTACCTACTCTGGTGCTGGGAACAGACCGAGCACACAGAAAGTGGCAGGGATCAGTGACTGAGCTGGCTGTGGTTCTGGCTCTGACGGCCTGGTCTCCTCTCCCCACAGGTCATCTTTCTGTCTAAGGGGAAGGTGAGCTGGCTGTGGTTCTGGCTCTGACGGCCTGGTTTCCTCTCCCCACAGGTCATCTTTCTGTCTAAGGGGAAGGACGCCATGCAGTCCTTCATGATGCCCTTTTACCTGATGAAGGACTGTGAGATCAAGCAGCCGGTGTTTGGTGCGAACTTCATAAAGGGAACAGTGAAGGCTGAAGCAGGAGGTGGGTGATGGTGACAAGGCCAGCATCTCTGCCTGCCACCTGGAAACACCCTTTTCAGGTTCCTTGTCCAAGCCTTCCACTTCATAGCCGAGGATTTGTTTTGTTTTGTTGGTTTTTCGAGACAGGGTTTCTCTGTGTAGCCCTGGCTGTCCTGGAACTCACTCTGTAGACCAGGCTGGCCTCGAACTCAGAAATCCACCTGCCTCTGCCTCCCAAGTGCTGGGATTAAAGGCGTGCACCACCACCACCCGGCGAGAATTTTTTTTAAAGACTTATTTATTTACTATGTATATAGTCCTCTGCCTATATGTGTGCCTATACACCAGAATAGTGCACCAGGTCTCATTACAGATGTTTGAGAATTGAACTCAGGACCACTAGAAGAGCAGCCAGAGCTCTCTACCTCTGAGCATCTCTCCAAGCCCCTAGCCATGAATTAAACCAGGCTAATGGCTGAGCAGTGCATGTGGGCTTTGGAAGTGTTGGGTTAAATCAGTCTTTTGTTCAGAAAGTGAACCCAACAGAAAAATTAAAAACTGAATGTGCTTATTTTTACCCAAGAAGGGGCCAGGTTTTAGGTTTGGAAAGGAGTTGTGTCCCATTCCTGGGAGAGGCCTTCCATGAGTGCTAGTTGAGGCCGCCACCTCACCAGACTGCAGAGGGTTCTGTGTGAGCCACTCTCTGAGCTGGAGGGGCCATGTTTTGTCTTGAGGCCCCTTCCCAGGAGAGTTCTACCCTGAACCGTGATGTCAGTTACCAGGAGAGCGGCCACATGCTTTGTTAGGGGTGGAGAGAGACCTCCTCACGTCCCCCTTGCTATTGGCTCTACAGTCAACTCTATAGCCTTGGTGGTGGGGTGTACTTGGCTGGGGATGGGGAACATTCTGCTGAGAGGATGAGACCCTCAAGCAGGAGCCGGGCCAGTCTGCAACAGTGGGTGTTGATGTGGGCTCTGGGCAGGAGTGCACCCTTCCCCACAGGTCTCCTGGGTGTTGGCGGATGGCCAGAAGAGGATAGCATCTCTGCACTGACCCTGCTTTCCTTCTTACTCTTCACTGTCCTTGCCCTTCTCAGGTGGCTGGGAAGGCTCTGCCTCCTACAAGCTGACCTTCACAGCAGGGGGCGCCATCGAGTTTGGGCAGCGGATGCTCCAGGTGGCATCTCAAGGTACCCAAGCCCTTAAAAAGTAGGGGCTAAGGACACATCAAACATACGGGTTTTTTGTTTGTCCTTTTATTTTGTATCATAATCACCAGGGGGTAAATATCTGGGCCCGGCTGACAGGACTGGGAAGTTGGGGGAAAGAAACCTGTAATTATCCTGTGGGCTTCCTCTGCCCAAAGCAGGCATTCGATATTCTGGCAGAAATGTTTGGACTGAAAAACAAACAAAAAAACCCAGCTATTAAACTACCATCCAGCAGCCATTGTAAATCACCCAGTGCTGGGCTTCACAGCCATCCATCTTGTTCCTCCCCTCCCCCCATCCCCAGCACATCTCTCCCTCTGCTTCCCTCACGCCTGTCCTTGACCCCACCCTCCCCTCAGCACATGGTGACCTAGGCAGACCCCTTGGGGTGGGCAGTGGAATGGTGGTAGGGCACATCTGGGCACAGTCCTGGGACCCGTCAGTCCCTGGGGCAGGTGACACTCATGTCTCTCTCCCCTTGTGCTTATAGCCTCCAGAGGTGAAGTCCCCAATGGAGCCTATGGGTACCCTTACATGCCCAGCGGGGGCTATGTCTTTCCCCCGCCAGTCGCCAATGGAATGTACCCCTGTCCTCCTGGCTACCCCTATCCACCGCCCCCACCCGGTGAGTGTGTCCTCTGCTGCCCAGACTCAGCCTCCCCAGCCACCCACTAGCCACACCTTCTAGCTGCAGAGGGGAGACATGCCCTTTCATGCTTCAGGCCTAAAAGACATTGGAGAGTTTAGAGGGCATCCCAGGTACTAGATAGGACGTCCCAGAGTAGCCGGATGGGGACCACGTGGGCTGCTCACTGTCTCTGTCGCTGTCTTCCCAAGCAGAGTTCTATCCAGGACCTCCCATGATGGATGGGGCCATGGGATATGTACAGCCCCCACCACCACCCTATCCTGGGCCCATGGAGCCTCCAGTCAGCGGCCCCAGTGCCCCCCCTACTTCTGCAGGTGAGGCCCCTCAGCTGCTGGCAGTCCTTCGGGACCAGGCCTCTCCTCCCCAAGGTCTTATGGAGAACTCCACACAATGGAGCTGACTGACCCTCAAATGGTAAAGGGCCTCTGGGTTACAGACCACCCAAAGGCCTGACACGGTGGTAGCCTGGTGGTGAAGGGCTATATATTCTAAGGGTGGGGTGTGGTTCAGTGAGCACTTGCCTGAAGGGGCTGGGCCTGGCTTCTATCCCAGGTGCCACAGAACACTAATCCAAAGGTGTGGTGAGATGAGGCTTCTATGGCTTCTTGGCTTGTGGTGACCTTTTGGGACCCAGAAAGTCACCCTCTGTGCCTCGATGTTCTCATCTACAAATGTCCCTAGGAACTCGGGTGAGAGCAGAGGAGGGCTTATCAGTTGTCACTGTCTCCCCGTGTGTTTGCTTTCACAGCTGAGGCCAAGGCTGCAGAAGCTGCTGCCAGCGCCTATTACAACCCAGGCAACCCACACAATGTCTACATGCCCACGGTGAGTTGGCAGGAGACCGCCTTCTCAGTCACGCAGTCTGGGATCTGGCGTTGGAAGCGAGCACAGCTAGTCCTACGATGTCTAATGTGAGCTTTGTGGTTTTTTTCTCTAGAGCCAGCCTCCACCACCACCCTACTACCCCCCAGAAGACAAGAAGACCCAGTAGACTCACCTCCCACCTCTTACCCGAAGACCCCTTCCTGGGCCTCCCATGGAGCTACATCTGGGATTCCAAGAGGCCAGGGAGGGCCCTGTTCTTCCCCAGGCCTGAGTATAAAGTTAGCAGGAGCTAGCCCTGATAGAAAGGTGGAACTCCTGGCCTCTGAGAGGCACGTCCCAGCTTCCTACCCTAGCTCAGCTCACGGCGCTCTTCTACCCAGCTTCCCTTTCACCGTCTCTGGAGCTTGCAGGAGCACGGGTTCACCCCTCATTCCTCATGATAGCAGCCCCCCACACAGAGGGACTCTCTGGCCACTCCTCCACTGCTGTCCAGCCTGGTGACCATTGTTCTTCATCTCTTGGGCCCCTAAGATCAACCATGTGTGTCCCCAGCAGGCCCTGCCAAGCCGTGTTCACATTTCTTACCTGGTGTGTGCCTGTCCCACCAGGAAGCCGCTGTCTCAGCAGACTGTCAGTCCACAGTCACACTTGCCCAGCCACCTCGTTCTTTCTGTTGCTTCCAGGGATTTTACCCTGAGCTTCCAGCGGCTGGCATCAGAGGCAAAGCCACTGTGTCAGAGAGGAAGCCCCTCTGCCCTTCTGCTACTGTTTCTGGGGATTATTCCGCCTCCTCTCCTCTCCCCTTTACTCCGGACTTCTCTGCAGGAGCAATAGAGAATGCATGTCTGCCCGGCAGGCCCTTTGGTCTGGGATTGGGGGCCTCCAACCACGTGACCTGTAACCCTTCGCCCCTCTGTAAGCTTCCCGCCCCCTGGATGCACTAAGAATTGCTCTTGTTCGTTCCTGGTCTAGACGCAAAATGAGGAGATGGTTATTTAAAGAGAATTCCTATTTATTTGACACAAAAAGTCCAGTTAATATATTAATGTGAAATAAACCCTGTTTGCACCTTGATTTGTTTGCTACAACTGTGAATAGTAAAAATGAAGTGACTGGATGTTCTCTGACTCTGTGTGGTGACCAGGGTGAGGTCTTCCGGAGGAGGGGCTACTGTCTTCTGGGGGCGGGGCCACAGAGCCCGTTTCCTCCTCCGTGAGTCTCAGTGTGCATGTGGTCCAGCCTTCCTACAGAGGCCCCCACACCTTCCTGGGATGATGCGATGTACCACACACTGCCAACTGGGGGATGGGGAGGCAGGACGAGGCCTGTGTCCCATCTCCTCCCCCCCATCCCCTCCTGAGCACAGGCGTGCCAGGATTTCTGTGAGGGAAGGCTGGGCTAGACCACAGTGTGTGCTTTCATGCCGCCTTACTTAGAGAAGAAGACGGTGGGATAAAGCAAAGTCCTTAGCCAGACCTGCACCCCACTCACAGTGAGCCAAAGAGCTGTGAGAGATCCCAGTGCTGAGGTGTCCTCTCCTGACCAAAATGCTCCCGTATGCAGAGACTGCTCCGAGGCCTCACCACCTCTGCCTTCCGCCACTACCCCCGGGGGCTCTCAGGGCTAGTAAAGTACCCTAACCGTCGGTGGTAGGACCGGGCTTCGTGGCCCTTCTGTCCATCCCTGGCTAACACAAAGTAGCTCTGTCCCTTTCCTGGAATGTCACCTGTAGGGTGGAGCAGGCTGCGCAATTGGCTGAGAACGCCTCTTACCTCTAGCCTCTCAGGAGCCGCCGCCCTACGCCTGCCCCACCCTGACCCAGATCTGGGGCTCATTCAGAAACCCTTAGGGTGAGAACACCATGGGTCTGGGGCAGCTTCCTTGGCCCAGGCATAGTTGAGACAGGCAGCTGCCTTAGCCTGGCCTTACCCCTGGCCAGGAGCTCTGGACTCTACCCAGAGCCTCTGTGGGACGGTGGGTGGGGCTTGCCCGCCCACTGGGTCCACTTTCTCCCGGCTCAGGAAGATCTGGCAAGGATCAAGGCTGAAGAGAGTTGCTGGGAGCCTGGAAAAGGCCCCACCACGGCAGTGACACCCTGACCCTTCCATCCCTCCACCCTCCCCGTCAGAGTGTAGCCTGGGGCTCTTTGCATCACTCTGCGGCTTCCTTGTTTCCACCCGGCAGCCAGGGGGTGGCGGAGAGAAGGGCAGAGCCAACCACCATGGCGACACACCTCTCCCACCCCCAGCGGCGCCCTCCACTCTTGCGCCAGGCCATCAAGATAAGGCGCCGCAGGGTCAGAGATCCCCAGGATCCACCGCCCCAAGCCACCCAGGAGGTAGGAGTGACTACAGAAAGGGTGAAGAGCCAGCCTGGGGGTGCTCAGCAGTCTTGAGACTTGGATGTGGGAGGCGGACTCCCACCCATTTGCCCTCTGTGGCCCTGGGCATACCCTTGTAGGTGGGCAGAGAGGTCCACCAAGTATTCTCTGACCCACAGTGGGCTTCTCTAGTCCTTTCTCTTTGGTGGGCTTGTACCTCAGGCTCTCCCTGTTCCTCTAGCTTCGAAGGGTCCAGCGCCATGAAACAGTATCTCCAATGACAGCGGGCTACCTAGGGACCCCTCTGAGCTACCCGAGACCCGCCTGTCATTTCCCCCAGCTCACCCACCTCTGCAGCTAGGCCTCATTTCCGCTGCTGGGGTGAGGAGCGGGTGGCCGTCTGATAAGCACTGCTGTTTCCTCTGGGTGAGGAAGGGGGGGCAGGTGCTAAAGAGCCCACAGCTGGGCCAGCTGAATGCCCATGGACCTCAGGCATGGCAGGCCAGGGGACAGGCAAGATGGCCCAGGGGTCAGCCCTTTGGGAAGCCTTATTTTGGAACAGGTGAGGGACACCAGTGGGCCCAGAGGCTGAGGTGCTGGGGTTCCACTATCTTAGGCATGGCCCTTCCTGCCTGGCTGGAGAGGCCTTCAGGGACTCCGTGTCTTTCTACCTTGCTCCTAGGTCCAGGTTCAATCCCACCACTTCTCCCCAGAGGAGGTAAGAGGAAGGGTTGGGAGAGTGTGGGGGGACCTGGGAAGCAGCCCTACATCCTCTCTGGGCTATCCGCTCAGCCCCAGAGTCTACGGATACAACAGCCCAGCAGAGATCACGCTGGGTCTCAACCTTAAGTGGACGTCTGCTGTGTTGTCCTTTTCTGGGCCTGAGGTGTGTGTGGGTCTTGGGAGGGCTTCTGGGTAATGATGAGATGGCCCTGCTTTGTCTCAGCGGGACCTGCTGTATGAGGAAGCCCTCTACACTGTCCTGCACCGCCTGGGTCAGCCAGAGCCCAACCATGTGAAGGAGGCCTCGGAACTGCTGAGCTATCTGCAGGAGGTAAACCCAGCCTCCGCCCTCACCCATCCTCCCACCCCAAGGCTCAGCCCTCCCTCCCACCTCCGTGTGCCTGCTCCCACACCTCTGCCTCCTTTCAGGCTTTCCAGGTGCAGCCTGAGGAGCATCAGCAGATGCTGCAACGTGTCAGGGAGCTTGAGGTAAACCAAGCCAGGGCATGGGAAAGGAAGGGACATGGGAAGAAGCCTGGCCTACTGTGGAACTCAGGCAGCCCCCTTCTCATCCCTACAGAAGCCAATATTTTGTCTGAAGGCAACAGTGAAACAGGCCAAGGGAATTCTGGGAAAGGATGTCAGCGGTAAGTGTGGTTAAGGTGGCCCAGACAACACCCCAGACGACCTCTCCCCATCAGTCTAGTCTTGAACACTTCCCCAGAGTTCTTCCAAAGATTCCCCCAGCTGCTCGCCTCTTGCATTTAGATGCTGAGTTCCAAGGGACCGTATCCAGCTGTCTCAGGAGGAGCCTGGGCCCCAGTGGGGCTGCTGGGAATTCAAGGGAAGCTGGCTAACTCCCTGGAGTCTTGTCTCTCCCACCTTCCTAGGGTTCAGTGACCCCTATTGCCTGCTGGGCATCGAGCAGAGGGTTGGTGTACCAGAGGGCAGCCCTGTGTCCCGACGTCGACAGAAGGCTGTGGTGAGGCACACCATCCCTGAAGAGGAGACCCATCGCACCCAAGTCAAGAGCCAGACACTTAATCCTGTCTGGGATGAGACCTTTATCCTGTACGTGGTCCCGTCCCTTCCATCTTCTAGTTCCTGCTCCTGTCTCGGGCACCTCTGGATATGAGGTTTTTCTAGATAAAAGGATTGATCAGTGATCTTCCTGGACCAAGAGACACAGCTTAGTCCTTGGTCCTCAGGAGGAGCCGGAGGGAGAATCATCCTCGTAGGACAGACCCATGACATAAATTCCAATCATGCGTCGGCCTGGTGTAGTGCCACATACCTGTAACCCTAGCACTCAAGAGGGTAAGACAGAAATGGCAAGCTCGAGGCTAACCTAGGCTACACGGCAAGACCCTGCCACATAAATAACCAGGTGTGCTCTAAAGTACTGGAGCAGGGAGAGTCGGCCACCCTGGGTGAGCGATGGCCAGGGGACACTGCAGCCCTTCCTTGTAAAAGGTAGAGCAGTGTTTAGGAAGGAGGAACCATGCTGGGTGAATTTTTAATTCCAGCACTTGGGAGGGAGAGGAGGTAGATCTCTGTGAGTCTGAGGCTAGCCTTGTCTACATAGTGAGTCCCCAGAGCAGCCAAGGCTACGTAATAAGGTCCTGTACCCAAGAGAAAAAAAATAAAAAGGGAGGAAAAATGCAGGCAGTGGCTGCACACACCTTTAACCCAGCACTTGGGAGGCAGGGGCAGGCGGACACTGAGTTCAAGAGGCCAGCTTGGTCTACAGAGTGAGTTCCAGAACAGCCAGGACTACACAGAGAAACCCTATCTGGGGAAAAAAAAAAAAAAAAAGGAGGGGGGGGGGGGGGGGGGGAGGAGGGAGGAAGTAGGCAGGAAGGGGCTACTACTTCATAGTGGCTGAGATTGGGATGGCACTTCCAGAGGGCAGGCTCTCAGAGGGCAGACCTGGGGCCTGTGGCCAACCCTCATGGCCTGGTCTGACATGGATGTGTACTGGGTGTCCTACCCTGCTAAGGGTCTTAAGCATACATGTTCTTTTTTTCCTAAAGGGAGTTTGAGGACATAGCCAATGCAAGCTTTCACCTGGACATGTGGTGAGTGACAGGCCCTGACCCTGGCAGGGAGGGACAAAACTGGTGAGGTCACAGGCCTTCTCTGCCCTTTGCTCAAACCTCTGGCCTACAGGGACCTGGACACTGTGGAGTCTGTCAGGCAGAAGCTCGGGGAGCTCACAGACCTGCACGGGCTCCGGAGGTGGGTGCGGCAGACTCCTAGGGAAGGAGGTGCCCCGCCCTCCCATGTGCACCCTGGTTTCTGGAAGGCAGGCTCTGCCCTTAGGTGCCCAGGTGGCTGAACCCTCACCAATCTTTTAAAACAGGATCTTTAAAGAAGCTCGGAAGGATAAGGGCCAGGACGACTTTCTGGGGAATGTGGTTCTACGGTTGCAGGTGAGGGCCGGGGAGAGGAGCCAGGATAGAGCCAAAGGCGGGAGCTGAAGGGCTCTGAGGGACTCCAGGCCTGACCCAACCCAAGCCAGGGGGGTTGGGGGGGGGAAGGGGGCTGCCCAGACTGCTTCCCTGTCCTCACCTCAGCTCTGTACACTCATCACCGCGTGTCTTGCTTGCTTAGGACCTGCGCTGCAGAGAGGACCAGTGGTTCCCGCTGGAGCCCTGCACGGAGACCTATCCAGACCGCGGTCAGTGTCACCTCCAGTTCCAGTTCATTCACAAGAGGGTAGGTCCAGGGCCTGGGCTAGTGGCTCTGTCATCCTTGACTGGTGGCCTTCCTGGGTTGGGGAGAACTGGCTGTACCTGGCATGAGGCCCTCCACTAATGACCCTGCCAACCTCCTTACAGAGAGCCACGGTGGCCAGCCGCTCTCAACCCAGTTACACTGTACACTTTCACCTACTGCAGCAGCTGGTGTCCCATGAAGTCACACAGCACCAGGTACGGCTGTCTGTCAAAGCTGGGTACCACCAGGGCCACCTGTCAGGTCCTGAGAGGCATCTACTATTTCCCCTAGGCCGGCAGTACCTCCTGGGACGCGTCACTGAGTCCGCAGGCCCTCACCATCCTCTTTCTCCACGCCACTCAGAAGGACCTGTCTGACTTCCACCAGTCCATGGCGTGAGTACACCAGCCCTGCCCAGAACCCCCAGGAGACCTTCTCTCCCCTGCCCGCTCCGCCAGCCTACAGGCGGGCAACTCAAAGCACAACTCTCAAGAGTGTGCTCTAGGGTCTAAACTGTGTTTTTAAGTTTGGAGTCAGTTAACAAACTTTCAAATCTGGAGATTTTGTGCACAACTCAGATCCTAGTTATCCTGTGAGATAGGAGTGCTGGACTTACAAGTCCAACAGAGAAGAGTACTGTGTCCTTTTTTGAGCATATCCCCCCACCCCCAGGTCACTCACTGACCTTGTCTGTGTCTCTCAAGTCCTGGGCTTTTTGAATTTGCCTCGGCTGCAGCTCGATTTCTTAATGCCATAGGCTCACGGCAGCAAATAACTGATACCCATAAGTTGATATTAAAATGACTTGGTGGTACATGTCTGTAATCAATCCCAGCATTCAAAAGGCCGAGGCAGGAGAATTACAGCAACTGTGAGGCCCTCTTGGGCTACACGGTGAAACCATCTCAAAGAACAAACCTGTAAAAGTGACTAGTCTGTCAAGGGCCATCATGTTCCCTGGATTATGTCAGCTTCTGGGAATTCCAAGAAGGGCCACTCAGGAATGACTGGCATGCCAGCCTGTGTGGTGTAAGGAAGAACAGTCACAGCTGGATGCTGGGCAGGAGGAGAAAGAGCAGATGCCACCCAGGGCCTGGCTGTGAGTTGGTCATAGAGTGAGAAACTGGTGGAGAGAAGAGGTTGATTGTCTTCTGGACTCGGGCACATGGGTGTTCCTGAGGCCAGTGAAATGCCACACGGTAAGGGTCCAGCCTCCCTCTCGGGATCTAGGCATCTAATTCGAGCTGTTCTGGGAGAGACCTCCGGCTGTCCCTGGTTGATCCTTGCTTTCACCATAACCCCTTCTAGCCAATCAGCCATCAGGTCTCCCTTTATGTGTCTCAGGGAACTTCCAGCTGGGGATTGCCCTGTGCATTAGACTTGAGTCTCTAAACCTGATTTTTCAAAAGAAACAAGACACCCTGACATTTTACCCTGGCATGGTGGCTCACTCCTGTAGTCTTAGCACTTGGGAGGTGGAGGCGGGAGCGTCAGGAGTTCAAGGCTCTCCTCAGCTAATAGTGAGTTAGAGTGATGTCTCCATTTAGTAAAGTGCTTGCTCTGCAGACATTAGAATCCGAGTTAAGCCCCCAGCACCCAGCAGGATTGGCTTGGTGTGCCTGAAATCCCAGCACTGGGGCTGGGCTGGGGTGGTGGTGGCAGAGACAGGAGTCTAGGGGAATTGGGGAACTTCAGGATTGATTGAGGAAAACCGTTGACCTCTGGCCTTCACACATATGTACACACTTACATGCACACCTTGTCATACATGTGTGGGTATGTTCACAATCATCCTAAAATTTGTTTTAAGAATTATTTTATTTATGGGTATGTGTCTGTGTGATCACATAACATCTGTGTGCAGATTCCTCACCAACCAGAAGAGGGCACTCTGTAGCCTTAGCTGCAGATGGTTAGGAGCCTCTTGACGTGGACGCTGAGAACAAAACTCAGGTCTTCTGGGAGAGCAGCCAGAGCTCTTAACTGTTGGGTCATCTTTCCAGCCCCAACTGGTGCAAGCACTGTTACCCACTGAGTCATCTTACTAGCCCCAGAAATGATGAAGGTTTGTTTGGTTTTGGCTTTGTACAAGGTCTCTCCATATAGCCCTGGCTGGTCTAGCATGTGCTATGTAGACCAGGCAGACTTCTTTTTTTTGTTGTTTTTTTTTTTTGTTTGTTTTTGGGTTTTTTTTGTTTTGTTTTGTTTTGTTTTGTTTTTTGAGACAGGGTTTCTCTTTGTAGCTCTGGCTGTCCTGGAACTCACTCTGTAGACCAGGCTGGCCTCGAACTCAGAAATCTGCCTGCCTCTGCCTCCCAAGTGCTGGGATTAAAGGCATGCGCCACCACCACCCGGCCCAGGCAGACTTCTAACACAAAGAAATCCACCTGCTAAGTTGGAGAATTAACGGTGTGCTTCACCCTGCCCAGCTCTGAAGGTTTATCCATACAAAGCACAATTAAGAGTCAGGTAAGGTAGATGTGGTGGTGTATACCTTTAATCCCAGCACCTGGAAAGATCTCTGTGAGTTGCAGGCCAGTCCAGTCTACAAAGTGAATTCCAGGATGGCCAGGGATATGTAGAGAGACTTTATTTTAGAAAACAACAAACAAACAAAACTAGTCAGGCGATTTGAAAAGCATCTGCAGAAACAAACAGAGACACCCTCTCCCCCCACCCCCCTCCGTGAGTCTCCCTGGCCTTCAGCCAGTCTAGGTTAATCGAGTAGGGAGATGTTTCCACTGAGGACTTCCTGTCTCTGCAGGCAGTGGTTGGCCTACAGCCGCCTCTACCAGAGCCTGGAGTTCCCCAGCAGCTGTCTCCTACACCCCATTACCAGCATAGAGTACCAGTGGATCCAGGGCCGACTCAAAGCAGAACAGGTAACTGGTATGAGTAGGGTAGGTGGGGCTCTGGAGAGACATGGCCTGTAACGTCTTTCTGGCTTTACAGCGGGAGGAGTTGGCCACCTCCTTCACATCCCTGTTGGCCTATGGCCTCTCTCTTATCCGGAAGTTCCGGTCTGTCTTTCCCTTGTCTGTCTCTGACTCCCCATCAAGGCTGCAGTCTCTACTCAGGTCAGTGGCCACCCTTATGTTCTGCAGGGGGAGGGGGTCAGGGATGAGTGTGCAGGGGTAGCACCTGCAGGAAGAGGTCAAGAAGGCCAGTTGGGTAGCAGTAGGGTTGCAGACCCCTGGATGGAGTCCTCTGTCTTTCTAGAGTCTTGGTCCAGATGTGCAAGATGAAGGCCTTTGGAGAACTGTGCCCAGACAGTGCCCCGTTGCCCCGGCTGGTTTCTGAAGCTCTGCGGGTAGGCATCTCCTCTGGGGTGGGGGTAGAGGCATGGACTTTGGCTCAGTCACCCCTCCTTCTCCCTGCCTGTCTTCCAACAGATGGGCACAGTTGAATGGTTTCACCTGATGCAGCAGCATCACCAACCCATGGTACAGGTAGATTCTGAAACAGGGGTTGGAGGTGGGTGTGTAGTGTCTGCTCCTGGAACCCTGCTCAAACACCTGTATCCTTCCCAGGGCATCTTGGAGGCTGGCAAGGCCTTGCTAAGCCTGGTACAGGATGTTACGGGTGATCTGTACCAGTGCCGTCGCACATGGAACAAGATTTTCCACAAGTGAGCATTTATGGGCCTGGAGCTGATGGGCCTGAGGGACCCTGGTGGGTACCACTGTCACACATGCTGCCTTTCCTTCAGTGTCCTCAAGATAGACCTGTTCTCCATGGCCTTCCTGGAGCTGCAGTGGCTGGTGAGACCCTCTGCTATCTCTAGGTAGCACCCCTCCATCCAGCTCTTCAGTCTTGTCCAACAAGCTTTTCCTCATAGGTGGCCAAGAGGGTACAGGACCACACGGCGGCAGTTGGCAACCTTGTTTCTCCAGATATCGGAGAGAGTCTGTTTCAGCTTTATGTCAGCTTGAAGGAGCTCTACCAGCTGGGCCCCGTCCCCTCAGACAGGTGGGCAACAAGTGGCTTGAAGGTGGGCTTCAGGCATGCTGGTGGGAAAAGGGTTGACTGACAAAGGGCTGAGGCCGGAGGCCAGCCCGTGCCTTCCTCAGGCTAAGCCCCTGTTCTCCCCAGCCATGAAGTCCTGGCCCTGGATGGTTTCCACCGTTGGTTTCAGCCAGCCATCCCTTCCTGGCTGCAGAAAACTTACAGTGTTGCCCTGGAGCGGGTGCAGCGTGCTGTCCAGATGGATTCGGTACAGGCAGGGCCTGAGATCTGGGAGCGTGTGGTTGGGTTCTCTGCTGGCACCTCCTGGCTGGAAGAAGCCTGTAATGTCTCTGAACATCTCATCTGGGCATTGGTCAGGGCAGCTGGGTGCAAAATATGGCCTCAGTAGGGTTCATTGGGGCTTCCCTGAGCCTAGGGTGTCCTACAGGTTGGGGGAACAGTGGGTTGGGCCTTGCTTCTGTCCTCCTTGAAGCCTCCACTCAGCTCTGTGCCTGATAGTGGTAGCGTAGAGTTTGGCCTGCCTTCTCTGGGCCTTCTTTTCTAAGTGGTTCCCTTTCCCCAGCTGGTACCCCTTGGTGAACTGACCAAGCATAGCACTTCTGCCGTGGATCTGTCTACTTGCTTCGCCCAGATTAGCCACACTGCCCGGCAGCTGGACTGGCCAGACCCAGAGGAGGCCTTCATGATCACGGTCAAGTTCGTGGAGGTACAGCATTCCTCCCTCCCTTCAGGAGAGCCTCCCTTCGGCTCTACCTGCTTCCTCCCAGACTCTCAAACTACTAGCCACTACCAGCCCCCCTAATAGCTTGTGTCCTAAATTTCAAGTTTCTGAGACACCTCTACTTACCCATTCTGAAAGCCCCACCCATCGGTCCATCCACTGTGATCCCCCTAGGACACGTGCCGGCTGGCTCTGGTCTACTGTAGCCTTATAAAGACCCGGGCTCGAGAGCTGTCTGCAGTTCAGAAGGACCAGGGCCAGGCAGCTGACATGGTGAGAGCCAGAGCTGGGGTTGGGGGCTGGCCAGGGTAAGGGTGCGTCTGCTTGTCTCCCTGCTTCTTGTTTGTGAAGCCCGCGTCTCTCTCTGTGCCTGTGACTGTCTCCAGCTATGTGTGGTGGTAAATAACATGGAACAACTACGGCTGATCATTGACAAGCTGCCCACTCAGCTGGCATGGGAGGCACTGGAGCAGAGGGTCGGGGCCGTGCTGGAGCAGGGGCAGCTGCAGAACACACTCCATGCTCAGCTGCAGGGCGCCTTGGCCGGGCTGGCCCATGAGATCCGTACTGGTGTCCGTACCCTGGCAGAGCAGGTACTGTCTGATCTCCCAGGGACTGTTCATCAGCAGGACCAGAACTGATGTCTATCCCAAGACCCTAAACTTAAATGCAAGCCTTAAGCCGACTCTCTGGGTTTCCCTGACTCACTCCATCTCCCTTGATGTCTCTGCCGTGTGTTCCAGTTGGAGGTGGGCATTGCCAGACACATCCAGACACTCATCGGCGTCAAGGAGTCTGTTCTGCCCGAGGATGTGAGTGACTGTCCTGTTTGTTGGCCTTCACCTCTAGGCCATCTCTCTGCATCTGGGGTTGTGACAGGAGTTGAAGGCTCTGAGGCTGTCAGAGATCAGTCCCTCAAGCTTGAGCCAGGTGTGATGTCTCCATGGCTTCAGCAGTATCCCTGTTCATGGCCTGGGGTCTCCTAGCACCGATGAACGGTGTGGGATTACCTCGAGAGGTCCAGCTCGGTTTTGTAGCCCAGCAGGTCTGGGGACCTGCCCTTTATAGTGCCAATCTTCTCTGTTGCAAGCCCGCTGACCCCAACTCCTCAAGTCACTGTGCTCTCGATTGCTTGGGAAGAAAGTTGTCCACTAACTCATCAAATACTGAATAAACACATTTCAGTTCCAAATACTGACGTAAGCATTGGTACTCAGTCAGTGTGACCAAAACTCCTGTTTTCCTAGGGCTTCTGCTCTGAGGAGATGAAAGCTAGCTTAGTGCTGAGATACGGCTGGCAACAGGTTATAACTGTAACTGTGAACACGCATGCAATCTTGCGCACACTCGTACACGTGCTTACACAGTGTGCTGGATAACACGCAAGTGCTAAGGGGAAATAAAACAGAGAGGGGGCTGGGAGGTGTCAGTGTTGTAGAGTTTGATAGTGGACAGGGGTCTGGCCAGGGTAAGGAAAGCCTTATCCTGAGTATGACAGCTGAGTCACGACCCACAGGAAGCAGGGAAGGGATCTGTGCAGATGCCCGCAGAAGGAACACACCAGGAAGACCGATCGGGGCACATGTGGGGCAGGCTGAGGTGTAGTCAGAGGATGGTGTAGTCAGAGCACACAGACTGAGCAACAGGGTAGAACGACAGGGCAGGGAGCAACCAGTGCAGATGTTGTATACCCAACACAAAAGCTAGCTTTGTTCCCTTACCCAGGGGAAGGGGACGACCGGGTGGAGCAGAATGCGTGGGGTCAGGACTAAACTAGACCTGTGTTTTATGCCCTTCCCACTGTCTCTCTCTTAGGCCATTCTGCCCCTGATGAAATTCTTGGAGGTGAAGCTCTGTTACATGAACACCAACCTGGTCCAGGAGAACTTCAGCAGGTACTTGACTGCCCCTGGTCTGTACTGCCCTCAGCCCGCCATGTCTCCAAGGCTCTGGGGTCAGTGGCATGCTGGGAATCCCTTTGGTGACTTCCTTGGAGGATGTAACCAGCTTCAGGGACAGGAAGCTCACTGCTTACCTTAAAGGTCCTTTTTATTCTGCCCAGCTCTGAGCATGGCAAGCCTTTCCCTGTATCCCTCCAGGCCTGGGCCCATCTTGAGGGCCCCTGACTGCTTCTCCTTCTGCTTCATGATCCAAGCATCTGGTGTGGCCTACAGTCCAGGGTGGGCGGTGTGGGTGGGGCTTGGGGGAGACTACAACATTTAGTTGGGATGTTGACACTATAGGCTCTGGGTACCTGCGTTCAGCCTCTAGCTTTTTAGTTCTTCAAGATGCCCACGTTTTATCGGTGTTCCAGCCTCCCCTGGGGAGTGAATGGGCCACAGGAGGAGCTGGGGGCAGGACTGTGCTGGTCCAGAGCCTCACCTGTCTCCCTGTGAAATCTGAGCCTTGATAGGCAGCCGGGATCTCCCTCCTAGAGTTCTGCTCATCTACTGAATTGAAAGCAGGGCTCCTGGTGGCTTGGACTCCTTCAGTTTTGATGCCACTTATTGAACATTTTTTGTTTGTTTTGTTCTGTTCTGTTTTCCTCCACATAAGCAAGAATTAACTTTCCTAGATAAAAGCTTTGCTCAGAAACATCTAGAACATCGCCTGGTGCACAATGACCACTTATAGTGGCCTAGCCTTCCTCCCTCTCTTCGGTGGTTTGCTGGAGTCCCAAGGTCCTATTGCCATGGCTCATTGCCATTAAGAGACGCCTTGGATGGAATTGCTTGCGACTCCCTTGGCCTGCCCCTTTATTCTCTAGAAGCAAGCTTTCCTTTGTATATCGCCTGCGAGCTCCTGTGAGCTCTAACCCAGCCTCCCTGTGGAACAGGTGGACGGGGAGGGAGGGTGAGCCTGGGTTCCCGAGGCCTCTCCTTTCTAAAGCACGTCTTTGCTTCCTCCCCTGTCGTTCTGTCCTATGTCACCTCCGGCCAGCCTTCTGACTCTACTGTGGACCCACACGCTTACTGTGCTGGTGGAGGTGGCTTCTTCCCACTGTAGCTCACCACTGGCTTCTAACAGGCTGAAGGTCGCCCTTCAGGTAATTGTACCGACTATGAGAATAATAACCCCAGGGTGCGTGCCTGGAGTCATCTCTCCTCTCTTCCCCAGAACCTGGAGTTCTGCTTCCACGCTGAGGGTTGTGGTCTGTCACGAGAGGCCATGCGCACAGACACCTTCCAGGTAAGAGCACTTTTCCTGAGCAGTGCCTGGAACAAACCTTGTTCATTGGGATGAACAAGGCAGGGCCTTCTTAGGGTCTTTTGATGAACCCCTAGTTTGGAGGTCAAGCCAGGGAGCCTACTTTGTGTATTTACCTGTCTCCAGGACTAGCTATGCAATTCACGAAACCAAGTGCAATGTGAAAAGCTGGGTCTCTTATCCAAAATTATTACAGATTTTTTGATTGTGGCAAAAAAATAATCCAAATGTGGTGTTCTTCAAAGCACAGGCTCCCTGCGTGTCCGCATTAGGGAGATTAGACTTCCAAAGCAGACCATCTGGTGCTTCTGCCTTGGGGTCTTCTGGTGCGCCCTTCTCTCTAATTTCATAGCCCCAGCACTTCCTATGGCAGAGCCACACCTTACCCTCTCTGGGTGCCCGGGTGCAGCTTGGCCATAGGTAGACATGAAGATATGCCATTCCAGGCTCTGCAGAGTGACCTGGAGCTGCAGGCAGCCTCCAGCCGGGAGCTCATCCAGAAGTACTTCTGTAGCCGAATCCAGCAGCAGGTGAGAAGCCCCTCCTGTCCCGCACCCACTGAGGGTCACAGTGGCCTTGCCCCCACTTCCTCCCAGCTGACCCCTCTGCCCGATCCCATGCCAGGCTGAAACCACGTCAGAGAGGCTGGGTGCAGTCACAGTCAAGGCATCCTATCGTGCCTCGGAGCAGAAGCTTCACGTGGAGCTACTCAGCGCCTCCAGCCTGCTGCCCCTTGACTCTAATGGTGAGTGGAGGCTACCCAGGGCCTCTCCCACTGGGATCCCTGGAGGTTCAGCAGGAGCTTTGAGCACATTTCTTACAGTTATCAGGAGGGAGCCACCCTACTGCTTAGGGAGGCGGGAGGTAGGATGATGGGAGGTAGGACATGGTGATGGCTGGAATTCAGTCAGCAACCACCCTCTGGGCCACTTGCTAGGTTTCAGTGATCCCTTTGTTCAGCTGACACTGGAACCCAGACATGAATTCCCTGAACTGGCCCCCCGGGAGACACAGAAGCACAAGAAGGAACTTCACCCACTCTTTGATGAGACCTTTGAATTGTGAGTGGGATCCTACCTTTCTCCCAGTCTCTTCTTCCTTCCCTCCCTGGTTACCCTGTGCTATAAGGAGCCCCTAAGATGACCACAGTGAACTTTAGGGGTCCTTGGGATGAGGCTTTGTTTCCGTGGGGGGAAGGGACGGATTCTCATACTCTGACTTCAGGGGTACCCAGGGAAGAAGGATGCTGTATCCCAGATACTTGGGTACCTGCTCTTTGTTGGAAATGAGCCTGGGGCCACAGACCCCTTGTAAAATTCAGCTGGTGATCAGAGTGGGTGTTATACTGTGTGGTAGAGGGGGGATGTTGATGACAGATTTGGGTAAGGCAGTCAGCTAACTGAGCCCGACTCCCTGCTAGCCTGGTGCCTGCTGAGCCGTGTCAAAAAGCCTGGGCCTGCCTCCTGCTCACTGTGCTGGACCATGACACACTGGGAGCTGACGACCTGGAGGGAGAGGCCTTCTTGCCGCTCTGCAGGGTGCCTGGACTGACGGGCAGTGCAGAGCCTGGCGAAGCACCTCAAATGCGCCTGCCTCTCACATACCCTGCACCCAATGGTAGGCCTGAGTCCCAGGGTTGGGCTCTCTGGCAGGGTGTCCAGAGAGATGCCTTCTTGGGAGAAGGGAACCAGTAGAACAAGCACCATGGTTCTGGTCGCTGATTATTTCAGCAAAACTCTGGTCTAATGGAGAGACCAGTGAAATTTAAGCTCTGGCAGTGTTATGTGACTTCTGGTGGGGAAACCTGTTAGTTTCCCTGTAACAAGGGGCCTGGATCTCTGTGCCAGGCACACACCTTGTAGTGCAGAGTACGGTGACAGAAAGGCTCCTCTGCCTCTATCTGCATCATGAGCCACTGAGTACCTGAGGGCTGGGTGTGATGGCACACCCCTGTAGGCCCAGCACCCAGGCAGGCAGATCTCTATCAGTTTGAGGCCAACCAGAGCTCCAGTGAGGCCCCTGTTCTCAAACAAAAACTACAGAAGGCACCTCCAATTCTCACAACTCTCTAGTGAGGTGTAGTCTCTCCTGGACTGGCGGGCAGTGCAGAGCCTGGCGAAGCACCTTAAATGCACCTGCCTCTCACATACCCTGCACCCAGTGGTAGGCCTGAGTCCCAGGCTGGGGCTCTCTGGCAGGGTGTCCAGAGAGACGCCCTTTACAGGTGAGTAGGCTGAGGTGTGAGGTTAGCTACCTAGCCGTAGGTTCTCATAGAAAAAGGCAGCCGAGTCACCACCCAGTGCTCATGTTTCCAAGCCTTGTTAGTCAGGACAAATCTTGTGAACTTTGCTGGTCTATATCCACCGGTTTCTTGAAGGTTGACACAAGAATGGCACAGTGCTATTTTTTAACCCACAGTTTGACCCTCAAACCTTTCTCTCCGCAGGGGATCCAATTTTGCGGCTGTTGGAGAGCCGGAAGGGCGATCGCGAGGCCCAGGCCTTTGTAAGGCTGAGGAGGCAGCGAGCCAAGCAGGCCTCCCAACATGTCCGCTCTACAGAGCCCTAGAAGCTGAAGCAGAGCCAGAGTCCTGAAAGTTACGGGTCTTCCTAGCCACGGAGACGGCTTTCATCCTGGTGTAACACTGGGAGAACCTGGAGGTGGGGGGTCCGGAGTTCTTGACAGAGCAGCCCTTGGTCATGGAGTATCCTGACCAGGATTCATTCTCTCTTGTGCCCCGGCTGTGTTCTCTGCCACATTCTAGCACAGAGTAACATCTCCTGTCTCTGCTCCTCTCCCTTCCCCCAGAAAAGCTGCTTTGGTAGGGTAGCATAGTGTCTAGGGCCATCTGCCTTCTGGAACTATCAGTTCCAGCTACTGGGCTGGGGCCAGACTCCTGGGACCACAGCTGTGGGCACAAACTTCAGAGAGGACTCTGTCAAAGCCACCCTGGTGCAGGAAGGGGGTGGCCATTACTGAGGGAGGTGGGAAGAGACTGGCTCTGAGGTGAGAGCTGGCAGAAAGCAGGCCAGGCACAGATGGGTAGCCGCAGCAAGGAGAGTTTGGATGTCTACAGAATAGCCTTCCTCCCTCAGATAGCACCTGCCACCTAGAAATGTTCTCAGAGAAAATAAAAATAAAACATTATCCACTGCCCTCGGAAAATCTATAGTTGGCTTACAGTGGGCCCAGGAAGATCTGTCAGGCCCAGAATGCCTCCTCAGAATGCATTGCAGCATGCTCTACCTGTACCTGGAATGCACGGCCACCACATGGTGGTCACAGGAAGCTGACACAAGTGGACCTGGAGCGGTCAGCAGTATGTGTGTGTGTGCCGTCTTTTCAGGAGTCGGGCTTCCTTCTACAGGATCCGACTCAGCCTGTCAGGCGAGTGCAGCAAGGGCCTTTCTCTGTAGAGCTTCCTTGCTCCTCAGTCATGCTCCGACACACTTCACCTGGCACACCAGTTACTGTGATTGCTGCAGGACAGGAACCTGGAGTTGGAGGGACCATGAGGCTGACTAGCTGATCTGGACTGCCAGTGTGTGTGGAGGGGCTCCTGAACAATGGTGGTCAGAGATTCTGGCCTGGTGGTCTTCCAACTTGACCCTGGAAAGTTAATGCGCACACACTGTCAGGCAGAGGGTGACAGCTCTTGTAGAGGGCAGATCTCCCAGCCTGGATGTGTTCTCGGGTAGGCAGCTTCCTTGGTGACACCTCCCCTCCTTCCGTGTAAATGACCTGGGCAGAAATACTTGTCTACGGCTTAGAGAAGCAGTGATGGGCCCCATTACTCACAGCACGGCACAGAGCGTTGCACAGGAGTCACATGGCCGGGGGGGGGGGTCACTGTCTAAGGCTAACAGGGTGGGTAGGTCTGGCTTGGGGGTGCCTGAGCTGCCTTTGCAGCTGAGAGACTCAAGGCTGCTTCAGCTGTCTCTTCACACTGCAGAACGGGCAGTAGCTGTTTCCACAGCTAAAAGAAGAGCTCTCAGTCCCCTGGAAGTCTGGATGTCCTCATCCTTAGCCCCATCCCACATAAACGAGCCACTGCAAGTTCATAGTTTATTTCCAATAAGTTTGTTGATTTTTGCATTTTTGTAAAAAAGGAGCAAGTTTTCACTTAATTCATTGAAAGCCCTTTCGTGCTGAGCCCAAGGGAGGGCCTGTGCTGGGGCAGATTCTTCGTAGCCTCTTGAGCCCTCTGGACACCCAGTACTGGGAACAGGGCTGCCTCCCTCTGCCCTCTCTGCTTTCCCGATTCACTGCATCTCTGTACAGAACAATTTTTAAAATTGAAGCTAAACACAATATACATCAGACAGGCACGCACACACATGCACACAGGCGTCTGCCCAGAATGGCAGTACGTCAGCTGCACTCAAGAGAGCACCAGGGAATGCATACTACCTCCTCTCAGCAAGAAGGGCAGGGCTTGCGCCCTTGGTCCTCACGCTGCACTCCTCCCAACCATCGCCCTGCTAGCTGCCAGAGGGAGGGAGGCAGGGACAGGCGAGGGCAGTGCCAACCTGACAGTGACTGTGGGGGCAGAGGCTATCGTAGGGATTCCAGAAGAAGTGATCAAAGAGAAGCCCAGGCTTCACGATCCTGAGGGACAGAACTAGGCCTTGACCCGTGAGGAGCTTCAAGGGTCCAGGTGTGGGAGTGGGGCTAGCCTGTAGCTTCGGCCTCCCTGCTCTATGGCTGTCCCCAGAGCTCAATACGTATTTGGTAAGCCCAGGAGCTAGTCTGGTTTAGAGTTTCAGACCTGCCTGAAGCCCTCACAGCTGGGAAATGGGGACCTGAGTCCACGCTGACAGACCCTGGCCTGGAGAGGCAGGCTGAATGGAGCCTGCCCTTCCAGCTTCCTGTCCTTCCCAGCTCTGGCCCCAGGAAGAAGTTAAAAATAGTTAGTTCCTACATAAAAAATGAGACAAAAACATATTCAGTGTCAAAAGGCCAGTGGGAAAAGAGGGGACGTTGTCTTTGAGCAGAAAGGATGGGGAAGGGACAGGAGAGGACTGCAAAATAGTCTCTTCTTTAAAAAGTGCTTGGTAAGTCTGTTTTAAAGTGTGTGTCTATATCTATGTCCAGATATACACACAGACACTGTACACGCTGGCACCACGCACACCTGCACACAGAAATGTATACATGTACATAATCATATACATATACATACATACATACATACGTACATACATACATACATACATATATATACTTTAAAAAGTCCTAGGTGAAAAGGTCTAGGCCCGGCTGGGCCCGGTCTGCAGGGTCACGACTGGAGGGCATGGGCCCGGCTGGGCTGGCAGACTGGGCACTCACTGCCCTCAGCACAGAGCTCACACAGCACAGCGTGTTGGCACGGCAGCACTGCCCGGGTCTGCTCCTGACACTTAAGGCATTTCACTGACTGCATGTGAAACACAGCCTGCGGGGAATAGGACATCGCGGTTACTGGAATGCTCTGTCACCTCCTCTGCTACGAGCTGACCAAGCAGCTCTCCTGACTCTCATGTTAGCATCTTGGGGAGGAGGAACATGAGGCCCAAAGCTCAACACTCACAGGGTCCTACTGGCAAGAAAGAGCATCTCAGCTCTAATGGCCCAACGAGGGCCGTCCTCTCGGGACTTAGTTGGTACAGAAGTTGGCGCCTCTTGTCATATTTGACTTCACCCTAGGCACCCAAGAAAGGCTGAGGAGACAGGCCAAGGGGACTGATGGCTGGAAGGCTCTCCTGCTTCTACCAGGCAAGCCACCCCACGGACCAGGAGGCAGCTGTGGCCTGACCTTTCTGGAATGTCCACTGGAGTGTGGAGAGCCGGAGAAAGCCCTGTAGGTGCGTGACCCAGCTTAGGTTAACAGCGCTGGAGCGGACACCCCTGCCGCAGCTTTTTGGCTCTCCTCACCCTCTCCCAACAGACTGCCATTGTTATTCACCTAGCGGGGCTCCTGGGAAGGTCCAAGCACTAAGATGACTGTCCCCCCCATACTTCCAGCTGCCAGGGCTGACCTTGTCCACTTGCTCCAGGTGGACCCGCAGCTGCTTCTGGATGGAGTACAGGGTAGAGAGGGACAGTGCCTCCAGGTCAGGGGCGGCTGGCAGGGTCTGGGCTTCTGGCACGGTGTGCAGCCGCTCCAGCTCCTCCTGCAGCTTCTTCACCCGAAGCTCCAGGGCATCTCGCTGCTCCCGGGCCAACTCACACTCTGCCCCGGCCGCACTGGCCCGCTCACCAGCCTCCTCTGCTTCTTTCTTCCAGGCATCACAAGCCTGCGGGCCCAATAAGTAGCGCCTCATCACGATGGCCCCCTGCCCTGCTCCCTCATCCTCCCCCCCCTCTGAGCGAGCATCTCCAGGAGCCAGTGTGGGCCACTCTGGCTATGGGGCTTGCTGTCTAGGGAGGGGGCAGGGAGAAGGCTGCTGCTGCCTGTGGAGAAGAAAGGTTTCAGGACCTTGGCAGACCCTCCCTTTAGATTCAGGGAGGGGGCCAGGCCTAGCACGACAGGGGCACAAGGCAGGGCTCACATCTTAGTATGCATCCCAGGCAGCTGGGTGGCAGCTGGACATGTGGCCTAACTCAGAATCTAGAAGCAGAGACAGGCAGGAGATCCTGGGAGCACTCTAAAAACAATTCCCAAATGGAGTCCCAGGCCTGCAGTGCCAGCCACCATAACATTCTTACTGGCAAGACCAGTCCTCCCATGTTGGGGGAGGGCAAGTACAGTTTTGTTCTGTTCTTTAGGCCCCTGCTTCCCCCACCCGAATGCCTGCTGTGTAGGATGGGCTTGGGCTTGACGCCACAAGGCACTGGGTACTGCAGGTGGGCGTGGGGCCCGGTACCTGCTTGGCCTGCTTCCAGGACTCCTCCCACTGCTTGATGGTGCCGTTAGCTTCATCTAGCTCTTGCCGAAGCCGGGCCAGCTCAGCAGCCCCTGGCCCTGATAGGAAGGCAGGGGAAGTGCCTGGGGAGAAGCTTCCAGAGGCAAAATGCTCCCAGATGCTGCTGTTCATCCCGTTCAGACCTGCCCCGGGGGGGAGGGAACATCAGCTGTGCAGGGCTTAGGCCCAGGCCCTGGCCAGCCCTGCATGGGCTGCCACAGGCTGGCTGAGCATTGGCTGAGTCTATGAGCTAAGTGTGTCAAGGTATCCTTGGCCGAGTCAGATCAAAACTGTGGTGTTACCTGCCACTACCTGTCAATCCCTTTCTGTACCGTGGGATTCTTACCATGGCCTCAGGGGGCTTAGGACTGGGGGGAGACCAATTGGTGACAGTATCTTGTTGGACTGTTGCATCCCAGTGAGAGGTGGTGAAGGGTCCTGACAAAAGCCACCAGCCAATGCCTCCTGTCACGGGAGGGCTAGAGCAGGAGGGACTAGGTAAGCCTGGGCCACCTCCCTTGTTTTGCTGACAGAACAAAAAAATGTACTACCAAGAACCACTAACAGAACAGGAGAGGCTGAGGGTCCGAGCCCAGAAGCCTCCCTCCCATCAGCATCCACTCAGCCTGATGCTATCCACAGCTCTCGGGCTGTCCAGGCAGAACCTACCTTCATGATACTCTGAATCTCACTAGCTTCCTTCTACCCAGACACTGTTCTAGTCACTTCTGCTTTGCCCTGTTCCCCACTAACTGAACCAGATTTCAGACTTTTCTTCCCCTCTTAGCAGTATCAGCACACTGGGAAAAAAGAAGACACTGGATTGGCGCACACTTCACACAGCCCTGAGCTTGACTTTTTTTGAGAGGGGAGGGGGAAGACTGTCCTATGACACACCTGCAGTGTGTGCTGTCTGACTCTGTCTGCCAGGAGAGACCTGTAGACTTACACAAAAGCTGGTGTGCATGGATCCTGTGTCACTCAGTGTACTCGTGTGCCCAGCACTGCTGGCAGACGCTGAGGTGACACCTGCATCGATACAGCCGAGCTAGAGAGTCACCCGGCAAGGGGACAGAGAGAGCCGGAGGGCAGGGCTCAGGTGGGGTAGCTCCAGAATGTGGGAGTCAGACAGATACAGCATTAGCTTTAACCAGATGCAGCCTCCTACCCTCAGAAGGCTCCTCTATACTGAGGAGGAGCTGGAAGTCCCTGGCTGGGGTGGAGTCCCGAAGCCAGGCAGAACCTCAAGGCTCCCTCCTCTGACTGGAGGTCCAGCTGGCTGGGAGCAGGACGAGGGTCGGGGAGTTGTTCATGAAAGACAGTGGCCTATGCTGAATGCTGTAGATCTATCTATTAACTGCCTCGGGGGACATTCCCCACAGCCTCCATTCTAGGAGCCTTACTCTTTAGTGTGGTGGCCTCGTCTCTAGGTCTCCATGCTTACTTCTCACCACTAAACCTGAGAAGCACTCAGGCTCAGGCCCTCTCAGCTCAAAGCCTGGGCAGGTCAGATGTGGGTCCCTGCCAGGAAGGAAGCCTGCTTGACACTGGGTGGGCCTGCTCTGTTTCCTTTGCTCTCTAGTGATCCTTGATGATCCTTGAACCAACTGCTAGGAACTCTGGGTAACTGGACAAAGCGTGTGTGTGTGTGTGTGTGTGTGTGTGTGTGTGTGTGTGTGTGTGGTCCTAGGGATCATACCATAGCCTCCTTCCAGGAAGCTAAGACAGAGGCTGGGCTTCTGCCTTCTGGTCCAACCATGTGAGTATGGAGGGGGGAAAAGGTGTCCAGCCTGAAGCCCTGGATGTGTCTAACCTGTAGCTGGGTGACGTGTCACACGGGAGGAGCAGACAAGGGAATTCGCTAAAAGGTACTAGGTTTTTATCCAGTCTCTTTCTTACCCAAAGATCCATGTGATGCTGAGGTCCCCAAAAATGTGTTTTCTGACTGACTCAGGTGGCCCTGGGGCTGCTGCAGGAAATGTGAGGAAAGGCTGACGGGAGGGGATGGAGAAGCAGAGTGGAAGGAGGCGGAGCTGCCTAAGGAGCCAGGGATGTTCACAGGCGCAGAGCTCTGCAGCAAACTGCCGCCTGTAAGAGACCCGGAGGGTGAGCCGTGTGAGGGCCAGGCAGGCCGGGTGGGGACAGGTGAACCCCTAGGCCCTTCAGGCCGTCCCGGCCTACCCACGGCCAGTACCGATTGTGATGCTGCTGGGGTGGGGCACTGTGCTGCTATCGAAAGTCTTCTCCAGGGCAGCGACTCCAAACTCATTCAGGTCCAGGTCATCCAAGGCCGACTCTAGGGACAGAGACTGGGGTGTGGGCTCCCAAGGACCATTCCCTCGGCTCTGGGCTTCTGGCCTTGACTACCTCCTTCATTCTTGGCCTTTCTCTGACCAGCACTTTAGCCCACACCAACCCTAAAGACACCTGCCCAGTCTAGTCCTAGTGCCCCTTCTTCTGGACTCTTCTTTGATACTGCCAGGAGCAATCAAGAGCCAATCCAGTCCAGTGTGGTTTGGCATGTCAGTATTCCTCACATTCTGAAGGCTGAAATGAGGCCAGCCTAGGCTATATAGCAAGATCTCGTCTCAAGGAGAAAACCTTGACTGAATTCAAGATTGCAGCGCCATCCACATAGTGAGTTCCAGAAGTGCAGTGTGGCCTCCTTATGTCCAGGCCACATGCTTCACTGAGTCCCTCAGGCCTAGTACTCTGGACTTTGAGAGCATGCACATTAGGTACCTGCCAAGGTCAGTGCATCTTTTTGGAACTGACCTGGTTAGGAGAAGGTAGTTTCTCTCCTAGATGGCAGAAGCAGACCGTGGGGCCTGACACAAAGCGGGCACATAGTCAATGGTGGAAAGGGGCACTGGCTTTTTCCTCCTGGAGCTGAGGGCCAAACCCAGGGCCTTACACAGGCCACCACTGAGTCACACCTAGTCCACGGCACTAGCTCCTAACCGTCAGCACTCTGAGGATAGATGGGAAGGCCCTTACTTCCCAAGGATGCCTGGTAAATGAACTACGGCTATACAACGTAACTTTCCTGAAGTGGCTCAGAGGACCTGAGTGTCTGGCCCGACAAGCCAGATGTCTGAAGTATGTGCTATGCTATCCAAGTCTCACTTGAAAACACCCGTGGCTCTGACTCAGGTCCAGTCCTAGACTTGCAAACAAACCCTGCCTAGTTACCTATGACCGACTCTACCGTGTCGCTGGTTGGGTAGAAGGGCAGAGCATTTGCATTCATGCCAGGGGCGCTGCTGGTGCCTGCAGGGCTGGGGGGAGTGGCTGCCAAGCTGGAGGTAATACTTGAAGAGATGCTGGAAGTCAGGGGGCTGCCCACAGGGAGGATGCCCAGCACGTCCTGCAACGAGAGTGGGAAGACGCAATGGGATACTTGCCTACAGGAGCCTTGGCAGAGGCTAGGAGAGGCCAGGCAGGAATAAAGGAGCCGGGACTTTATAGGCCTGGGAGCTGTCCCAGGCCCACCCTGTTGAATGGTAGGACAGTGAAACAAGAAGGCTGTTAGCTCCTCACCCTTGAGGCTCACAGTGGAGGGGGAATGAGCATGGGAGACTGACATGCTCCCCAAACATTCCTGCTAAATGGGTAAGTCTCGGGGGATGGCTCCAGGGACTGACCCCCACCCTCTCTAGACTTGGGGTTGGATGCCCCTTAACCCTACCATAGTTTATGGAGAAACTGGTATCTACTCGCTGACACTAGCTGGGGCTCTGGCCTGTCCTAGCCACAGTGACACCAGGATGAGAGGGAGAGCTCGGTACCTGTTTGGGCTGAAGCAGAGGCTGCTCTTGACTCCTGGGCTCTAGCGAATGGGGTTTTAATTTAGCCTGAGAGAGAAAAATTAGGGAGCAGGAAGTGACTGTGGTACAGGCAGCTACAAGACTAGTGTCTGTCTGGCCTTGCTATGACCACTGAGACTGGAGATACAGGAGAGGGACAAGGAGGGACAGGGCCGGTCACCTGCCACCCAAACCCTCTCCTCCTCCTCTTCCCAGCTTTCTCTACGCAGAGACCCCCTCACCATCCCCTTCTCTGCCTCCTAGCCTGAACAGGAGGCTGCTTCCTTCTCCTAGGTACAAACCCAGGTTTGTCCCCTGCTACGAGAGACTCCTCTGTCCTGGCTCCCAGACCCTGTCTTCTCATCTGGCATCAGAGTTTGGAAGGGAAAGGGAGACATCTTGTACCCACTGACTGGCTCGATGGCTCCAAGGGAGCTATGCAGCGTTTTGCAGAGTGAACACTTTTCATAAAGGAAACATGGGAGATAACCCCTGAGAGCGTGAGGTGTGGTGCAGCCTCCTGAGCCTTTGCAGCCTCAACTAAGAAGCAGAGTGACAGACAGTCAACCACTCTGCCCAACCCTGAAGACACTGAAGATGGACTCGGGCCTAGCTCTTAGTGTCCTTCCTGCAGGTGAGCCAGGCCTTGTCTCTAAGCTGCTCTTGCCCCACAGAAAAGACTCAGCTTACTGGCCTCAAACCCTCTGCTGCTCCTCGAGTCCTTTACCTGGCACTTGAAATTCTTCAGATACTCCGCCCCGACCTGGTCTTCCCTCTCAAAGCCAGGAGCTTTCTTGTAGCTGCCAGGGGCAAGGCTGGACTCCCCAGGGAAGACCAGGCCCTCCAGGTTTGAGGCCTTCCTGCTGGGGCCTGGCGGGGAGCTGCAGAGGTGAGATGGACTGCCAAGGCCACTATTCCTACAGAGGAGCTGCAGAAGAGGACAGGTTGGTGATGGGCAGTGGGTACAGTGAGTACAGGAAATGGTCACCCACCAACCCTGCTTCAAAGGTCTATGGTCAGTGGCCATAACACTCAGGGACCCCTGAGCCTTAGAAGGGATTTGACAGACAGGAGTGACAGAACGCTTACCCCTGCCCTGCCCAGGCTGATCACTACTGGCTCTGAGGGTATATCCCCCACCTCCCAGCCCTTGGCCCCAGGACAAATACCAGGGCCTCAAGCTCCTGGGGCAGAGAAAGGCAGGAGCTTGCTCCTGGGCAGGCAAGGTGCCCACCCACTCACTCCCAGGACAGGCACGTACGGCGCTGAGGTCAGGGGCATGCGGGCTGGAGGGGCTCACAGGGACCGAGTCTCCAGCAGCAGATGGCATGTACAAAACTGGACCCTGCTGAGTAGGGCTGGAAACAGCTGAGGAAGGCTGCACGTCATCATTTAAGGGTGGCGCTGCAAGAAAGGGTGGCGGTGAGCAGGCTCCGTGGCCTCTGTCCCTGCACATTTTCCAAAGGAGGCCATACATGTCCCTGCCACTGTGGCAACTGGTTATTTCCATTGGCATCATACATGCTACAGTTAACTACAAAGTATAAATAATACGATAGGCTTCACTCCATAAAGAAAACAGAGCATCAGAAAGGTCAGGTAAGTGTTCTAAGGTAACAGGCACAGGAGACAGAAGGGCTGGAATCTCAACCCCATTTCGAGTAACCCAAACTGTCGACTGATAGCTTCTCTGTACTGCTGAAATTGGGTGGTCCCAGTCTCTATGGCCGCCAGCTACCTCGGAGCCCTCCATCTGCTTCCCCCCAGGGCTTCCTGTTTATTCTCTCCTCTCTGAGACAGAGTGAAGCAACAGAGAGTGAGGAGAAGATCTCTGATCTGCAAGGGAGAGCGACGTCAACCCCAGCACCCGCTCCACAGTGGAAAGAGTCTGCCTGCAGCTCGGAGCATGGAGCCCTGGACTTCGGCTGTGTCACAGCACGGCAACAAGCCGCCTGATGCTACTGAGCACTTGAAACAAGCTGACTTACACGGAAATGAGCCATGGGGCTTAAAGTGACTTTGGGGAGATGGCTCAGCGGTTAAGAGCACTGCCTGTTTTTCCAGAGGTCCTGAGTTCAATTCCCAGCACCCACGTGGTGGCTCACAACCATCTGTAATGGGATCCGATGCCCTCTTCTGGTACTCAAACACATAAATCTTTTTTAAAAATTATTTTAAAAAATGACTATCAGCTAAGACTCAGCACAAAAACAGTAAACATTTTGATGCTTTTTAAATTACTTATTAAAATTATGCTGTTTTTTAAAAGTTAATTAATTAATTAATTAATTTTGAGGCAGGGTTTCCCTACATAGTTCTGGAACTCACTATGTAGACCAGGCTGGCCTCAAACTTAAAGGTCTCCCTGCTTCTGCCCCTCAGAGCTGGTGTTAAAAGCATGCACCACCATAGCCAGCTGTGAAATCTTTTTAAATTGGACTAAGTAAAAATGTTAAAATTAATTTAACCAGTCCTTTTTTAAAAAGAAAGAAAGAAAGAAAGGAAGAAAGAAAGAAAGAAAGAAAGAAGGAAGGAAGGAAAGGAAGAAAGGGAGGAAGGAAGGAAGAAAGAAGAAAGAATGAATGCCATACGAGGCAGCCTTATACTGCGGTGGGTGACTCTGCTCACGAGGGCCACGCAGGTTCACTGAGGAAAAGCTCCAGGCTCAGGGTAACAGAGCTGGCCGTTGTGCTGGAGATGCTTGGTGTCTCACCCTTGCCTGGGATTCAGTGCCCGGCAGGGATGGGGTATCTGAGTCTATCTCAGGCTCTTAGAAGCCGCACTAGGGCTTCAAGGAGAGTTCCAGAGTGATTAGGGCACTGTCAGGGACTGATCCCATGGCTGAGTCTCAGCAGAGGTTAGGGGAGGAAAAGGAAGACAGGGACCTGGCCCAGGGCCTTGGGAACTACGTACGTTCTATGTGGGCAAAGGCGCAGAAAGGTCCTCGGGGACAGCTACCCGCCTGCTGCATGTCATTGCACTTGGTGGACTTGTAGATCTGAGGGGCAGAGCAGCGTGAGGTCAGCTTCAGGTCAAGTCCACTCACAAGCAGACTCACGGCGGCAGGGCTAGCTTCGAATCTCTCTCCACCTCTCCCCTGCTACTCCCGTCTCCACAAACTCTTTTAGGGAAAAGGATACTGAAATATAGCCTGTGCCTGCCTTAAACTCGTCCTGAGGTGACAGGTGCACACCACGCACCAAGCTTCTCATGATCAACCTCTGCCTCAGATCTTGGGGCAGCCTACACCACCAATGCCCTCCTTCTGGAGTCACAGGTCCCTCTTTGTGAAGAGGTAGTCTCCTCTCAGGAGTTGACTGGGGTGATATCTATGAGCTCGCCCCCTCATATTAAATGAGCCAAGGCCCAGGAAGCACAGTTACTCTCAAAACACCCGTCAGAGAACCAGCCCCACTGTGCTGTCTACAGCCACAGCAGCTGTCTTCACGTCTGTCTCCCCATCGCTATGCTACCCTAGCTTCCACAGAACTGGGGCAGGCACAGTCACTGCAGAAGGAGCCGCACTACTGTGCAAGCAGACAATCCCTCCTCTGGGGCAGTGCCAGCATGTGTGCCTGCTGTGTCATTCCTGCCCTCCTCTTAGGACCCACCTCTGGGTGGAACTGCTGCTCTGTGCGCGTGTGGCAATACTGGCAGGCGTCCCCGTTTTCACACTTGCCAGGGTCTCCCCACTCATCCCCATGCTTGACGTTTGGACACGGAGACGACCTGGTCCAACAAGAAGGGGTCGGACAACAGCAGGAGGATGAAGCTGGGGGTGTACTTGGACCCAGAGTGCCCCAGCCGCCCTGGTCCCCTTGTCTCACAAGTTCAGATGCGGAAATGGGTAAGATCGGCTACAGAGGACGGGTCTCACCGGGGACTACTGGTCAGGCCCAGCTGGCCATGTAACCAAGGAGGGCACTTTTTTCCCCTGGAGCCAGGCACTGACCCTCTGACAGCCGAGAGGCAGCTGCAGCCATGTCACGTTTCCCACCCTGGCCGGGCCCTACTCCAGCACACACGCTGAAGAATCAGCAATGGACGGGCCTCATGCAAGAATCAGAGAGGGTTCCCACCACTCAGCCGTCCTTCACAGCCCCTTCTTTCATAACTGGGCCCTGTAAACCGCGGGGCTTGGCTTCCTGCCTCCTTGGGAACCATGATAGTGGCAGTCTCAGCCATGACCCCTTCCCTGCCACTCCTCCCTCCTATGGCTGGCCTCTTGGGGCCAAAGGACCTGTATTTATGCTTCCGGGGACTCCGCCGCCGGTCCTTGCTGTTGTGGTAGTAGGGACAGGCATAGCCCTGGCGGCACAGCCGCGGAGGCTTCTTGCACGGCTCCGTCTTATAGTTCCCCAGCACATAAGCAGTCTCTGCACAGAAGGTCAGAGGGCAGGGGTCAGGGGATGGAGTTGGAGCATCCCGACAGCAGCAATAGTGGTGTAGAGAAGGCATGGAAGGGTGTCTCAGAGCTGAGATCCCATGCAAGGCATCAACAGGGCCACTTCTTTACGGGCCAGGGACATGCGTGGTATATGTGTGTGTGTGTGTGTGTGTGTCCGTGCGTGTCCACGCATGTGTATACAAGGGTGTATGTGGGAAAGCCCAGGAAAGTCCTGGGAATGCAGCCCATCTGGAAACCCCCTTATGAGTGCCTTCTGAATGACAGGTTTAACATGAAATGAAGGGGTAGCAGTGGAGCTGGAGAGATGGCTCCTCGGTTAAGAGCACTTGCTATTCTTACAAAGGACCTGGGTTCAGTTCACAGCACCACATGGTGGCTCACAACCATCCATAAGTATGCACATGGTACACAGAAATACATTCAGACAAAATACTCATACACATAAAAAAATATTTAAAGTGAAATTAAATGGGTTGATGAAGGGCTAGATTTCTAATAGACGAGGCAGCTTCCGTTGGAAAAAGCAGGTAGTTTTGAGGCAAGGCATTGAGCAGCTGTGAACAGTGGAGTACTGGGGCCACTGAAGTTGCCCGTACCTTGCCACCGGGGCTCCTCACCGAGGATTTTTTCTATCATGGCATGGCTTGCTGCCCCAGCTGACTGGCCTTCTATGCTGCCCTCTACTGTAGTCTGGCCATTCTGTAAGGCCTCCATGGCCTGGAGCTCCCTGGGAGAAAAGGAAAGTACAGACAGGGTGGCGAGGAGCACAAGAGAATGGGAGACAACACAGTGCCTCAGTTCTTTTGTCTTGTTGAGGCCAACAGTTATAGAAGCTAGGCCCCTTGTCCCCCTCCCCACAGCCCAGCATCAGCCTACCTGATGTCGTAAACAGGGGAGCGGAGGTCATGCGGGCCGTGGGCAAAAGCGCAATGTAGGCCATTTTTGGTGCAGTTGCCTTTTGAGTCTGTCTCATGGATGCAGATTCCAGTTTTATAGTAACGAAGGTGGTACCTGCGCTCAGTGTCCCCAGTGGTCCTGTGTAGGAATGGGCACCTGGAACACAGCATCCCAAGTCAGTCAGCTCTGCCTCCCGAGGCCAGCTGCTGAGGGCTGTCACCATGATCCAGAGGGTACAGTGGAGGTAGACTGAGGACGAGAAGGATAAAGTCTCTGGCCACCAGGGCTTTGTGTCTCAGTGCTACGGTCTGAAGGGCTTGGAGCCCAGGCGGCTCCCCACAGATACTTTAGGGGACACACTTCTATCCAGAAGAACACATGTGGATAACAAATGCTACCCCTCTCAGAGGGCTCCCAGGAATCAACCCTTTGAAATTTGCACACATGTCCCACGAGCTTTAATAGGCTTCTGAGGAGACCAGGCAGCCTTACCTCTGTGAAAAAGGTTAGCCACTGTAGGAAAAGTTCAGATACTGTACAGACCCTGGGAGCGCTTCCCAGCACTTTTCTGACAGGTTGAAACAAATGACAAGGAAGGACAAAAATGGTCCCAAGTTTGCCACCGCCTAAGTAATTAATGGTATCCCCAATTCCTGAGCAGGGAATTGTGAGAAGACATTTAAAGTTATTGAACAAGCTAGGTGTGGTGGCACAAGTCTTTAATTCCAGCCCTTGGGAGCCAGGGGCAGGTGGATCTCTGTGAATTTGAGGCCAGTTCGGTGTATGTAGTGAGTCCCAGGACAGCAGGACAGACTGTGTCTCAAACAACAACAAAGACTAGTGAGGCAGGCTCACTGTCTCTGTCTCTCTCTCAGCTGCCACCACAGCGGGACCTGCACAGGACGGTGCAGCAGATGGGGACATGACATGGAGGGTGAACGAAAACCCAGGGAGTCAGCTTTGTTCAAATCTGGTCCTCTGGCCTTAGTGGAAGAAAGGCTAATTTTCGGTTCTCATATAACATAGGCAAAGGAAAATGGAAGCTACTCCCAATGCTGTACCTTTAAGTCAGGGCAGGGATGAGCCCAAGTTTGACCTATAGAGTGTAGCCAGGCTCCCAAAGCAGCCTTGGCCTAGCTTCCTAAATGTCCCACGCTTACTCTGAAAGCATCTGACCCTGGAGACCTGGGCTCCTCTGAGGGCAGGCAGGGCACTCACTCGTCGCCCTCTGGGCAGAGGCCTGTGGCCTCGTCGTACTTGGTGCAGTAGACATCAGGACTGTAGTTGAAGGTGCCATCCCGCCGGCGGATGGAGCGGCGGCGACGCTGGTTCACAAAGTGCCAGTGGAAACAGGTATAGGGCCGATGCTGTGTGCATTTGTGCTGCACGAAGAGTGGGCACTGCTCCGTGCGGAATTCCTTCAGGTACCTGCAAGAGAGACTGTCCGTCAGGGGTATGACAGGAGCAGAGGGAAGCCCCCCAAACCCAGAGGTTCCTGCTCTGGGGTGCCACTCCCTCTGGGACAGCAGGAGAGGTCCAGGGTTGAGGCTGGACCTCAGATTGTAGATATGTCCCAGCATCTAGGTTCTGCATAGCATGAGCCACAGGCCACAAGAGCTCTGTGTATTGTAGAGGCCAGCTGTAGTATTCAACAGCAGCTTGGCTGAGCCATTGGAGGTTCCCAGGCCAAGCCACTAATCATAGGGAAACGGTTATCCACAAGAACATGAGCGGCCTCCCCAGAGCCTGTGGGTCGCTGCTGCCCACAGACACCTGATCATCCGAGACTTCCCCTATACCAATAACCAAGTTGATACTGTGGACTGAGGAGAGAAATATGGAGACATTGCTTTGGGGCCCTGTTTACAAAGTGTCCCTCTGGATGAGCACTAATCACTGTCCTTGAGATGTCTTCACACCCGCACAAATATTGGGAAGGAGTTCACGTAGAGGTTCTGATCTCCTCCTTAGACCGGACTGTCCTGTCATCTCACCCAAGACGACGACAGCTGGGGCTATTCTCTCTCCTCTACCCTCATGTAATAATAGCCAGGATGACAAAAAAAAAAAAAAAAAAAAAACCCCTCTCCCATACTCCACACAGTGGAGGGCTTCAAACCTTTCGCCCTGATGGGACAATCTTGGGACAATGTGTTTTCTTCATTTAATCCCACCCAAGGTTCTCCTAGACTGGGGTGGAAACTGTCTTGTTGACTAGGCAGTCAGTGCAGCTTTCTTTAAATATTTCATTGTGTACAGTGTGTGCGTGGCTAGGTGGGAACAGGAGCATATACCACAGCACATGTATAGAGGTCAGAGGACAACCCTGTGGAACTGGCTTTCTCCTTCCACCTTTACATGGGTTCCAGGATCCAATTCAGGTCACCAGGTGCTGCCATCTTCAAAACCATTTGGCAGGCCATTTTCTTCAGACATCCTCTCAAGCGTAATTATACAGGCAACCAATGGATTGTGGGGTGAGGAGAGATGCAGAGTGCCCAGTGTTGCGTGGTTATATACGTACGGAAGTGAGGCAGAAGCAACCTGATTTGAACTGACTGTTGCCATTCGGGTGGAGCCTAGATCTGAAGGGCATAGAATTAGGGCTTCAGCCCACATGCCTGAGGACTAATCAGACCAATAAAAGCAGGGATCAGCCAGAAAGGTCTGGTGTCAGGGCAGCACATCTGGGCACAGGTACAGAGCCAAGCACTGAGGACACAGGCAGGAGCAGTGTCTGCCCTGCTTGTGTTTTCACGGGAGACACACAATGACTAGGACTGATGGGAAGGTGGAAAGAGACGTACGGGCTCCACCCCTGGTATCTTAGGAACCAAGAAGGGTGCCTGTGACCCAGGCTGGGATGGAAGAAGGGCTAACGGGATGGGTGCTAGCAGACAAGGGTTCTGCAGATGGAAACAGGAGAGATACTTGGTATCCAAGTCACGAGTGCCATGCTCCTCTGTAGGAGGAGTGCAGCAAACTCCACAGGTTGTTGGGTTATCATCACTGGGCCCCACAAACACCCCGAGATACTAGAGAGAAATCTGGGAGGCCATACAGCCGGATGCTCTCCTGGTTCTTTGACATTTAGATCTCGCCCCTGTTTATTTGTCTGCCTGACTAGAAAGACAACCTGTGCCTTCTTGGCTATATTCAGGTACCGAGCCTTGGCACTAAGTTATGGTTATACTCATGCTCCAAGCTCCTTTGAGAAATACACATTTTTCCTACTCCTTGAGTCCACTAGGAAACGATCTCAGGTAGAAAATGGGGTGAAAAGGAAGGCAGGAAACTGAGCCAGGAGTGCTTAGGCCTAGCAAAGCACATACAGAACACCCACTTAAGATGGGGCTCCAGATAAGCAAGGAGCAGGTTCCCACCATCTCCATGGAAATACTAATACTGAAGCACTGAATCGCCGAGTCACTGTGCATCTGTGCTACCTAGCTGGTGTCCACTATTTACTGTTCTCTTGAGGCTGTTGTTGCCCAAGCTGGCCTCAAAGTCCTGGGCTTAGGTGATCTTTCTGCCTTAGGCTCACAAATAGCTAGGATTACGGGTGCAAGCCATGCTAACCATTAGGGAACATGCTGTGCTTTTATTTGTAAAATAAAATTTTGGTGCTCTTAGAAGTTTGACATGGTGTAGTGGCATAGTCTTGGCACAGTCAAGGGGAAGTTTGGGGTCAGTTTGGGGTCAGCCTGGTCTACACAGTGAGACCCTGTCACAGAAAAAGAAAACATGTAAGACTGGGCTTAGTGGTATACACTTTACTCTCAGCACCTAGGAGGTAGAGGAAGATGGATCTCTGTGAGTTGGAAGGCAGCCTTTACAACATAGAGAATTTCAGGCTAGCCAGGACTATTTAGTGAGGCTCTGTCTCAATAATAACAAGAAAACAAAAAGTTTGGTGTCAGCATCTTGGTGAGAGCACAGGAGACAGGGAAGAGCACTAATAAGTGGTCCCTAGCTTGGGCAGAGTTGTTCTCCTGAAAAGTCACTTGTTTGGGGTAGAAGCTATGCACAGGAGTTTGCATACTTGGGCACACATGCTGCCTGACAGGAACTCCTCAGGTGGGCTTAGATCATTTAAGCCACACTCCCACTGCTAATGCTCCGTGTCAGCCACACCATTCTTTTCAATAGGACTCATTATTCCTCCTAAAGCCTGGGTAAGCCAACACCACCACTCAGGGGCCATCCATCAGGCCCACTGCGTTCTTCCAACTGTCTTTTTTTTTTTTTTTTTTTTTGACTCCTCGTCATTCTAGCCACAACAGGAGTGCTTGTAGTCAGAAATGTTTCCTGTCTTGGTTTGTCTCATCCCTTAAAGGCTGGACTGAACGGAATGAACTTTGGATGCCACAATGTCTGTGGAGTCCTCCTTGGTGCTACCTAGCCGTTAGCTTCCCACTGCCCAGAATGCTGGGCATAGAACCCGGGGCCTTGTACATAGTAGGCCAGCACTCTCCCACTAAGCTACACACCCAGATCCACTCTATACACTTCTTAGTTCTTACCCTGCTTTGCACATTAACCATACACATGTTTGTTTATAGACTGAGTATGCCTTATCTGAAATGCTTGAGATGAAAGTTACCTAAAATCTTTTTGAATTTGGATACTACACACTAAGCTATCATGGGGATTGAACATAACTCTATTAACAAAATGTTTGTTTCACATACATTTTAGAAGTATCAACTCCTGAGTAACCAGAATTATAGGTATGTACACCATAGCCATCCATACCTGCGATCCGGTACACAGATGAGGAGAGAAACTCCCCACTTGGTTTTAATTTTTTTCTTTAATGTTTGTATTTACACATGTATGTGTGTATAAGTATATGGTGCACTTGTGTGTGGAGGCCAGAGTTGACGCTGGTTGTCTTCCTCTATTGCTCTCCACCTATTTCTTTTTTATTTTTTTAAAGATTTATCTATTTTATGTATATGAGTGCACTGTAGCTGTCTTCAGAATCACCTGAAGAGGGCATCAGATCCCATTGCAGATGGTCCCGAGCCTTCATGTGGTGGCTGGGAATTGAACTCAGGACTTCTGGAAGAGGACTCAGTGCTCGCAACCGCTGAGCCATCTTTCCAGCCCCACCTCTTTCTTAAGACAAAAGCTGTCACTGAACCTGAAACTCAGCAATTTGGCTAGACCAGTGGGCCAGGAAACCATCAGGATCCTCCTATCTCCACACTCTAAGTGCTGAGTTTACAGGCATGTGCTACCGTGCTAGCTTTATCTGGATGCTGGGCATTCAAACCCAGGTCCTCATGCTTAGGAGATAAGTGTTTTATTCAATGAGACATCATGCTCGGCCCTCTACTTGTGATATGCCTCTACAGGCATATCATGTCTGTGATCACAGTTTTGTACTGTAGGATTTTAGGTTAGGCCTTCTCAGTTCACACTGTTCTACTATACATGGCTACTATATATAGTACTACTGCAATGTTACTACCCTATATGACTCAACAGCAAACCTGTAGGAATCCAATAGAGAGCTCCGACTAAGAAACAGTATTTGCCTGTTCTCTGAATCAAGCATCAAGGACTTAAAAGCTCACAAAGGAAACACCAACACCTCATGACAGCACGAGGCTGACCATCACAGGCAGCACCCAGCCTTCAGCTGTGCGAGCCGTGCTACAGTGACTCAGAACTTAGTACTCAGGACTGAACTGGACTGCAGAAAAAATTCTCATAGGACAAGAGGCCAAACGCAGAGTTTTTTAAAGGATACTTTAAGGCCTACAAGATGGAACAGTGGGCCGGGCGGTGGTGGCGCACACCTTTAATCCCAGCGCTTGGGAGGCAGAGGCAGGTGGATTTCTGAGTTCGAGGCCAGCCTGGTCTACAAAGTGAGTTCTAGGACAGCCAGGGCTACACAGAGAAACCCTGTCTCGAAAAAAAACAAAAAGATGGAGCAGTAGATGAGGGCAGGCAGCTGTGCAAGCCTGCATGACTTAAATCTCTAGAAACAAAGAAAAGTAGCAAGAGACAACTGACTCCACAAAGCTAACCTGACATCCACATGCAAACCCCTCTCACACACAAACAGATATAAACACATATAGGCAAACAATACATTAAAAAAATTAGAGCTACTTTTGGGGGAACTGAAGAGATGGCTTAGCAGTTAAGAATACTGTCTGTTCCTCCAGAGGACCCAGGTTCAATTCCTAGCACCTACATGGTAGCTCATAACTGTCCATAACACTACTTCCAGGGGATCATATACCCTCTTCTGGCCTTTGCAGGTACCATGTGTTGCAGTTAATACACAGACATAAATGCAGGCAAAACATGCATACACACACACACACACACACTGCACTACTTTTGGAGCTGCTGAGATGGCTCAGTGGTTAAGAGGACTGGCTGTACTTACAGAGGACCTGGGCTTGAGTCTCAGAACCCACATGGTTGGGTCACAACTATCCACAACTCCAGTTCCAGGGATGACTCATAGGCATGGTGCACTTACAAACATGCAGGCAAATATTCATACACATTAAATAAATATACAAACAAATAAATGCTACTTTTAACTCACTACAACCAGAGATTTCTAAACTTATGCATAAGCCATTACCGAAACCGAACAATCGGTTAATTATACATCAAGGTGTTTCTCTAGAGTTTTCTGGTTTTCCTCTCCTCTCCTGCCTCATACTAACAGGAAATCAAGACAAAGCCACTTGGACCACTGGTCTCCATCTTCCACAGATAACCCACGGGATCTCACTATCGACCAGGATAACCTCCTGCCTCTGTCTTCTGGACAGACAGGGGGACAGGTGTGGACACCTACAACCTTAGGAGAGCTGAGCTTTCAGGAGATATGCAGGGCTGTGTCCAGTCAGTCCCAGTCCATCTTTGTACTTCAAAAGTCCAAACGCATTTGGCTGTGGGGCCCAGCACTTCGATTCCAGCACTCGGGAGGAAGAGGCTGGTGGATCCCTAGGAACTGGAGCCGCGCCTGGCCTACGTAGGCAGTTTTAGGTCAGCTAGGGCTACATAGTGAGATGATGTAACAAAGAAAAAGGACAAGATTTGACAACTAAATGGACTACAAACCATTCTTCAGTCGGCTCTCCAGGAAACCAAGGGACACTTCCCTGGCCTCCCAACTCCTCCAAGAACTGAGAGGAAGAAGGACTCTGGGACTGCACTCTTTACACTGCAATCTTCCCAGAGCCCGACTCTCAAGGAGTCATGGGAGTCAAGGGGCAGTGACCCAGAGGGGACAGGACAACTCAGCAAACTACCCAGGAACCTGAGTAAAAAGCCATCACAGGGCTGGAGAGGTGGCTCAGCGGTTAAGCACACTGACTACTCTTCCAGAGGTCCTGAGTTCAATTCCCAGCAACCACATGATGGCTCATAACCTTCTGTAATGAGATCTGATGCCCTCTTCTGGTGTATCTGAAAACAGCTACAGTGTACTCATATAAATAAAATAAATGCTGGGCAGTGGTGGTGCACACCTTTGATCCCAGCACTTGGGAGGCAGAGGCAGGCGGATCTCTGAGTTCAAAGCCAGCTTGGTCTACAGAGTGAGTTCCAGGACAGCCAGGGCTACACAGAGAAACCCTGTCTCAAAAATAAATAAATAAATAAATAAATAAATCTTTTTTAAAAAAATAAATAAATCTTAAAAAAAAAAAAAAAGCCATCACAGCCAGGTGTGGGGGTACATACATATAGTCCCAACACTTGGAAAGGTAAGGCAGACAGATCACTATGAGTTCAAGGCCAGGCCAGCCACAGGCAACAAGGAGAAACAAACAATGAAGATTTCACACAACCCACTGTTAGCCTTTGGAAACTTTTCTCCCAGTAATTTCATATACATATAATAATCATAATCACTCTGTAAAATGATTAGTGTTCTTTAAACTTAAACCAGATGCATGCACCTACTTAAAAATAACACTGATTTATTTTCAACATTCACTGGATTATCTCTATTTTCTAAAACTCAGGAGGAAAAAAGGCAGGCTACATGAAATCTAAATTCAAGGGCTGGAGATGTCCCAGCTGATAAGAGATGATGCTGTTCCTGCAGGGACCAGAGTTCAGTTCTCAGCATCTATATGGCACAGTTCTCAACCATCTGTAACTCCAGCTCCAGGAGATCTGGTGCCCTCTTCTGGCCTGAGGGCACTGCACTCACATGGTGCACGTACCCCACACTCCCCTCAACACACATACACTAAAAAATATAAATTCAATCAGGTGTGGTGGCTCATGCCTTTAACCACAGCATTTAGGAGGCAGAGGCAGGTGGATCTCTGTGAGTTCGAGGCCAGCCTGGTCTACATAGCCAGTACCAGGACAGCAAGGGCTACACAGACAAACTTTGTCTTGAAAAACCAAGGAAACAAAGGCTCCAGATGGGAACACATCTGGAAAGGCTGAGTGGGGAGAAGAGGTAAGCATGATCGAAACAGATGGTATACATGTAAGAAGTTGCCAAAGGAATACACAAAAATATATCAAAATCCAAAACAGGTCCAGTAAGATGGCTCAGTGGCTATAGGCACTCGGGCCAAGTTTGGTAATCTGAGTTTAATCTGTGGTACCCACAGAGTAGAGGAAGAAAACAGACTTATCCAGGCTGTTCTCAGTTACAAACAAATAAACACACACACAGATAAATGTCAGCAGGAATCTGGCTCTACAGCAGTGTGTGAGAGGCAGGCAGTCCAACGGAGGCTCTGCCAAGACTGGAGAGTAGATGTACGAAGAAAAGTTGTTCTCTGAAAGACTGACCCACAAGTACCCTATGGACCCAAGACTTTATTTTGCTACAGATGCTGCCAAGGAAGGCATCTGTGTAGGGCTACTGCCTAAAGAGGTGACTTGGGCTGAGCGCAGAAGCTAGTAAGAGGTCAAGGACAAGGTTGCTTCCTGAGACTGATAGGCTGAGACTAATGATGGAAGGACATATAAATGTATAAATGCCAGGAACTGCTCTGTGTACTGTTTGCTGAGATACAGACAAGCTCATCACTTCCAGCTCTGGGCCACTCTAAGCCCCACCTGTATGAGTTCATGGAGTCCTTAGAGCAACCTGCCCTGTGATGGTTCTCAGTAAACTACAGTGTGGCAGAGCTGGGCCTCAGACACAATTGATATGATCATGAGACAGACCCTTAATCACCTTGCTGACTATTAACTATGCTTAACTGAGCAAGGGGAAAATACAAGCAGCACCAAATAGGTACCTGTCAGGCTGTCCTGTGTGTGTATCAAGGAGCATTTCTGTCAGGACACACAGTACTACAAGTTACTAAAAGAAAACAAGAACCAGGCACATGCCACACACTTTCAATCTCAGCACTCAGGTGGCACAGGCAGATAGATCTTTAGAGTCTAGAGCCAACCTGCTCTATATAACAAATTTCAGGCCAGTCAAATAAGGCTACATATCCAGACCTAACCTCAAAATAAATAAATGAATGAAGAAAGAATGACAAATATTACCCTTAAATATGTCCTGCTAGGTATTTACTTTACACACACACACACACACACACACTTCATATATTCACTACAAAGGACTCATATCAATAATAAATTATAAGTTAGTTTTCAAGCAGAAAAGTAGTTATCTCTAATTTATGTTTAGATAGATTTGATTCACACAGACTAAAAAAAAAGTATTAGATCAACAAGTAACAAGTACCTTGTAAATAAATTAACATCAAAAGACACAGTAAATAACAAAATTAATAAAAACTAGTTAAGACTTTAATTAATAACACACCATATAAAAGGATTTAATCAACTTTTTTTTTTTTTCTGGATTACATCTCCTTCTCCCCTGTGAGAGTTGTTCTGTAAATAAGCCATGACGTGACCTCAACCTTCCCATTCCTCGTTAAGAAGCCAATCTTTCAGGACTGACGGCGGCCATACGGGTCAATGCTGAACATGGGACACACTCTGTGACATAGAAATAAAGGGAAGAACCATCTGATAAACTCAGTTTCTTCTTTATCTATCTTTATCTTCTTTATCTCCTAAATAAACTGAGCCACCAACAGGAAAAAGGCCACGTCACAGAGAACGCTATGTCTGCTCTTAGTTGCTAGACTCCTCTCCGTCTTCGCTTTCTCCTCAGCTCTCGGTAGTGCTGTCAAATTCTACACACTGGCAAAGAAAAAAGGAGTGAAAATTGAGGGATTTTACAGAAAAATGATAGAAAGTCTGCTGTGGTTACTACAAGGAATGCAGATATAGTTAGTTATTAGCACCAGCCTACTGCGTGCCTGAATCCCATGGGCTGGCTGCCCTGAATGCCCATGCAAACCTAGGAGCCATCACAGCACCAACAGGGGCTCTTCCACCTTAGCAGACATGTTCTCCCACCCTTTCCTGCCCTGGGAAGTGAACCCAGCTCAGGTCATGAAGCCGATGGGGAAAGCGGACTTCTTCCTTTTAGCAGTTGTCAGTGCAGAGACAACACTTCTCAGACTCGCTGTGAACGTCTACCCAGCTCAAAAGCTCTCCAACCTTCCCACATGGGGGCATGCACCTGAAGCACACATGTAATATGCAGATACTCAAAGACTGGGAGGAAGGCACCTTGAAGCTTTTTGCAAGTCACAGTCTTTCCCATATTAAACAGAAGGCTGCCGAACAGATCATATGTTCAAAAGCCTCTCTATGGAAGTAATCTTTATTAAAACTTTTAAAATTTTGAGAAAAAGTCATACAGTTTAGACTCATCAGAGTATGTATTTGCTCGTTTTCAGTCTATTTGATCCTGTGCAGCCACTGGGCTGAGAATGTATCTCAGTTGGTCAGAGGCTTGACCCTGGCTAGAAACCCTGGATCACATAGACTACAAACGGTAATGCACACCTGTAATCTCAGCACTCAGGAGCTGGAGGCAGGAACATCAGAAGTTCAAAGTCATACTTGGTAAAATAGCGAGTTTGAGGGCAGCCTGAGCTAACTGAAGCAAAGCCTAAAGAAGGTGTGTGTGTGTGGGGGGGTATAAGAGCAACGTCAAGACGTCAAGATAACTAACATGTGCTGATTAAAAAAAAAAATTTTTTTTTAAGCAGAAAAAAAAGTTGCGCCGGGCAGTGGTGGCGCACGCCTTTAATCCCAGCACTTAGGAGGCAGAGGCAGATGGATTTCTGAGTTCGAGGCCAGCCTGGTCTACAGAGGGAGTTCCAGGACAGCCAGGACTACACAGAGAAACCCTGTCTAGAAAAAACTGAAAAAAATGAAGAAAAAGGAAAGAAAGAAAGAAAGAAAGAAAGAAAGAAAGAAAGAAAGAAAGAAAGAAAAGTTGCTGGGCATGTAATCCCAGATCGTGGGGAGAGGCAGGTAGGTCTGTGTGAGCTGCCACAGCTATGTAGAGTCTCTGTCTCAAAGAAAAACAAAAAAGGTACAACCACCACAGCTGTCTGATCATCCCACACTCATGATCACAAGTGCTGTTTTACCCATATTTCTCCGGGTGTCTCTGTTGCTAGGCATATTAAGAAAATTGTCTGGGGGGCTGGAGAGATGTCTCAACAGTTAAGAGCACTGACTGCTCTTTCAGAGGTCCTGAGTTCAAGTCCCAGCACCCACATGGTGGCTCACAACCATCTGTGATGGGGTCCTATGCCCTCTTCTGGTGTGTCTGAAGACAGTTACAGTGTACTCACATACATTAAATAAATAAATTTAAGAAAAGAAAAGAAGATTGTCTGGGTGAGTCTACAGACTATATGCTATTCTATAGAACGTTCCATCATGTCTGGACAAAACCAAACCAAACTTCTTAGCATTTTTAATAATTAGGCTAATATAACCTTATGTATTAGCTAAGAATGGCAGAAAAGTTTACAGTCTGCACCCGCCTTCACATACACATTAGTGTGCCCCAAATTCATGTGAAAGGGGAAGCCAGAGGCCAGGCACAGTGGTGCATGTCTTTAGCCATTAATGCCAGCAGAGGCAAAGGCAGGCGGATGCCTGTGAGTTTCAGGCTAGCCAGGGCTATATGAAGGGAGATTCTGTCTTAAAAACAAGGGAAAGGAAGCAGTAATACTCAGATTAGCCACAACTGTCCATAGCTGCAACTTCAAAATACAGAAAATATACTTGTCCAGTGGGAACATTTCTTTAGGATCAAACACAATCCGATTACAAAACAAAACCAAAAAATGTAATTATTAAACAAATGCTGGCAGTCCAGATTGGAAACATAACCAGAAGCCTCTCTCCCCACCTCCTCCCACTACTGCAAGCAGAGCTGGAGATGGAACCTGCTTTCATAGCCCCTGACCCAGCAACTTCTAACAGAAAATGACAGCCAGGCAAACGCCCAGCAACAAAGCCTGCCTGTGCACTTCTCGGGCGTCAGGGCTCCAAGTGTGCACATAGCTTCTGAGGCAGGAGAGCAGACCTCACCTTCAGGCGTCAGGGTGGTGGAAGCGGGAGGCAGTAGGTCCGCGAGGGTGTCTTGTTTTCTGCACTTACATGGGGTGCTAGCTCCAGAGAAGCTCCTTACAGAGTGCCCAAGATGGAGTTCTCTAAGCTGTTCCCAGAGTTGTCCAGCTGCCCTCAGCAATAGGTCAGTCAGTAGTCAGTAGGTTGACAGAGACGCATCCACCATCAAAGTAGATGCAAATGGACTGAGGGAGCCTTCTTTAGGTATCTAACACCGCTGGATTAAAACAAAGAAACTTGACCATTAAGCAAATCGTAACTTTAATCACTACTTTAGGTATAACAAATGTCAAGTGGGTGCCAGGCTGAAGAGCCCAGTGTCATGTCAGCAGAGCACTGAACTAACGGGATCTGGTGAGCTTGACTTGGAGCCACAAGGAGCCCTTCTGTTCTGCAGGAAATGAATTTGATTTGATAGAACATGTAAGTAAAATCCAGAAAGGATTACTGGTAACTGAACTCTTCCTCTCTGATGCTGCCAAGCAGTGCATTCAGTGAGTGACCCCTGCTGTTCAGTAAGGCGCACTCCAGTATGTTTGACTTTATTGCAATTCCCAACAATGATTTCAAGACACATTCACTTCCTAAATCTTCCAAACACAATCCGATGAAATCAAGTTAAGTTCATAACAATCGTTCTATCAGTAAAGCACATCTGTAACCATGCCATCTTTCCTCAATAAAGCTCAAGAAATCAACCCTGGACTGGGGAGATGGCTACAGTTGGTACCTACGGCCAAGTCTACATTCAATCTGGGAAATCCGCATGGTACGTAAAGAAAACCCACTCTTGCAAACTGTCCTCTGACTTCCCCAGCCCACAAAATAAGCACAATGTTACAGCTACAACAAAAAAACAAGCAAGGTCTAAATCCAGGAGATGCCTGCACAGTCAGGATATAGAGCATTTCTCTTCTGAGAAACCACCTAGAGGGCAGATGTGCTGTGTGCCTTTAATCCCCGCTGGCAAGGACACCTCTGAGTGCAAAGGCTACACAATGAGACCATTTCAAAAATAAATGAACAAATAGAATCGCCCCAAACCTTTTCAGTAACTAGAATTTCCTTTTCCCTTATCAAGAGCATCAACAAGTCTGAGAATCCAGCAAAGCTGAAGGACTTCAAAACAGGTATGTCTGAAACACACTTCGCTTACAGGGGCAAATAACCAGAGAAACTAATATGTTAAATATCTTCCTCAGGGCGTCCTAGCGGTGAATGCCTTTAATCATAGCACTCTGGAGGCAGAGGAAGGCAGACCTCAGCCTGGTCTACAGAGTGAGTTCCAGGACAGCCAGGACTACATAGTAAGACCCTGTCTCTCACAAACAAACTCTCCTCTTCCTTTTCTTTTTTTGGTTTTTCGAGACATGGTTTCTCTGTATAGCCCTGGCTGTCCTGGAACTCACTCTGTAGACCAGGCAGGCTGGCCTTGAATTCAGAAATCCTCCTGCCTCTGCCTCCCAAGTGCTGAGATTAAAGATGTGTGCCACCATTGCCCAGCCCCTCTTGTCCTTTCAAGCTAAGTTATTTAGTATAGTCTCCTCCCCCAACCGGTGTGTGTGTGTGTGCGCGTGTGTGCGCGCGCGCGAGCGCGTGTGCATGTGCACGTGCGCGTGCGCCTCACTGGCAGAGCTGACACTCTCCTTCCACGGTCCTATGGGTTCCTGAGTTCTGAGAACTGAACTCAGGTCATCAGGCTAACCCAATTACTTGTACGACTGAGCCATCTCACCAGCCCTCAACTAACTGCCTTTTTTTTTTCTTCTGTTTTTTGTTTTGTTCTTTAGTCAGGGTCTCTCCATGTAGCCCTGACTGTCCTAGAACTCCTGAGACCTGCCTGCCTCTGAGTCCTGGGATCAAAGGCACCACACCCAGCCTAACTGCTTGGTTCTTTCTTTTTTTCTTCACTTTGACATGACTTCATATAGTATCCCAGGCTGTTTCCAACTCACTCTGTAAAACACTCCCAAATGTGTGCCTCCTTACTGTGTATCCAAGGCTGCTACAGGATTTACAACACAGCCCAGGTGACTTTGAATTTGCAGCAATCCTCCGACCTCAGGCTATGGCCATAATTCTGATAGTACAACCAATATGCCTGGTTCAACTAATTATTTAAAATTATGTTATTTTTTTCTCTGTGTGTAGGTGTTTTGCCTACATGTGCTTGGTGCCTGTGGATACCAGAAAGAGAATATCAGATACCCCAGAACTGGAGTTGCAGGCAGCTGGGAGCCTCCTCAGTGAGGATGCTGGGAACTGAACTCAGTCTCCCTGGTAGAAGAGCAAATACTCTTAACCACTGAGATATCTCTCTCTAGCCATCAACAAATTTTCGTGTGTATGTGTGTGTGTGTGTGTGTGTGTGTGTGTGTGTGTGTGTCTTTTCGAGACAGTATTTCTCTGTGTAGCCCTGTCTGTCTTGGAGCTTACTCTGTAGACCAGGCTGGCCTTGAACACTCTGCCTGCCTCTGCCTCCGGAGTGCTGGGATTTAAGGTGTAGGACACCACCACCTGGCCAACTTATTATTCTTGAATCTGTTTTTTATAAAATTCTTCTAATATAAAAGTAGATTTGCTATAAACAAAGTTGGCTTAAATTTTGCCCTTGTCAAGTAAAGAGACACATGCAGTTGGTATGCTGGAAATGTCTTAACATACACATCGCTGTCATTTTCCTGAGTGCTACATACTTGAAACTACACAACAGACAGAACTCTGATATAGTCGTATTTTTCTAAAAGGACTGGATTCTTCAAGTAGCAGCAACTGTTTGCTGGTTATTTCAATTTCCCTTAATGTAAGATTATTTAAAAGATTAAGAGGAGGGGGGCTGGAGAGATGTCTCAGCGGTTAAGAGCACTGACTGCTCTTCCAGAGGTCCTGAGTTCAATTCCCAGCAACCACATGGTGGCTCACAACCACCTGTAATGGAATCTGATGCCCTCTTCTGGTGTGTCTGAAAGTAACTACAGTGTGATCATATACATAAATTAAGAAATCTTAAAAAAAAAACCAAAAACACAACAATAACAACAACCACAAAAGACTTCTAAAAAGAGATTAAGAGGAATATCAACAAAATAACTATCCTTCAAACCATCTTTTTATAAACGTTTGGCTACAAGAGTGTTCAAGCCTTCCTGTACACACATCTGTAATCCCTGGGAGGTAGAGGCAGAGGGTCAGTAGTAGCTTGGGGTCATCTCCACAGAAAACCTTGAGTGAAAGGAAAGGAACTAACAAGTCAAGTGACGGCAGCAGACACCTCAGAGGGAGACGGGACCCTGAGTTTGAGGCAGACTGGGCTGCATTGAGAGCACTGTCCCAAAACAAAATCCCTTCCAAACAACACGTCAGAAAGCTTTAAAAAGGGTACACAGAAAAACCCTGTCTCGAAAAACCAAAAAAAGAAAGCTTTAAAAGGCAAAACATGGATTATGGGACTGGAGAGATGGCTCAGAGATTAAGAGTGCTGGTTGTTCTTCCAAAGGATGGGGGTTCAATTCCCAGCACCTACATGGCAGCTTACAACTGTAACTCCAACTCCAGGGGATCCGGCACCCTCAGGTGTACATGCAGGCAAAACACCAGTGCACATAAAATAAATATAAGTAAATACAGCAGCAGCAGCTGGTCATGGTGACGCCACCTGTAACACCACACTTGGAAGGTAGGAAGAGAAGGATATCTCAGTGAATTCCATGTCTGCCTGTGCTATGTATGAAGACTGTCCACTAATCCCTAAGGACAGCAACTGAGTTCACCTTAGTAACACAGAGCAGGGACAGCACGTGTGCACACTTGTGCCTGTCTCATGCTTCCCACACCTGGGCCTGGTGGGCCAAGTTGCTCAAGTCGTCAGTTTCTAAATGCCACAACAAACAACTGGTTTCTCTCTTTTTCTTTTCTTTTTTTTTTTAATTTTTTGAGACAGGTCATTTTTTTTGTAGATAAAGACATATATAAGACATATATATATAAATATGTATATATCTCACACACACACACACACACCAGGTGGTTATGCACACCATTAATTCCAGCACTCAGGAGGCAGAAGTGGGCCTATCTCTGTGAATTAGAAGCCAGTGTGGTCTACAAAGTGAGTTCTAGTACAGCCAGGACTACACAGAGAACATCTATAATCTCTTTCAGTTAAGCTTGGGCACTTTATTAACTCCTGTTCATTTAAAAGGTGTCTCAGGCAGAAGAGATGGCTCAGTGGTTAAGAGCATTGACTGCTCTTCCAGAGGTCCTGAGTTCAATTCCAAGCAACCACATGGTGGTTCAAAACCATCTGTGATGGGATCCAATGCCCTCTTCTGGTGTGTCTGCAGACAGTGACAGTGTGCTCATACACATAAAATAAAATCTTATTTCTAGAACCCATATGGAAAAAGGAGATAACTAATACCCACACATTTATATCACCGTCATACCTCAGGCATGCAAGATAAATACATTTAATAAATAAAGATGCCTCAGGCTGGGCCGTGGTGGCGCGCGCCTTCCTGGCACTTGGGAGGCAGAGGCAGGCGGATTTCTGAGTTCGAGGCCAGCCTGGTCTACAGAGTGAGTTCCAGGACAGCTAGAGCTATACAGAGAAACTGTCTCAAAAACAAAACAAAAAAACAAAAACAAAAAAAGATGCCTCAGGAGTCAAGCTCCAGGACCCTGTTCCAACCCTGAAGAAGTACAACAACAAATGCCAAACAACTGAGAATCAAGAGGACCAAACCCTGGCTATTAGGACTGGAGAGACAGCTCAGCAGTTAGCACTGGCAGCTCTTGCAGAGAACCCTGCTTTGATTCCCAGCACCCACATGGCAGCTCACAGCCATCTGTAACTCCCGTTGTAGAGGACCTGATGCCTCTTTCTGGCTTCAAGAGCACCAGGCATGCTCCTGCTGCTGCAGAAACATATACACAAACATTAGACAAATAAATTAAAAATAATTAAAAATCAGATACAGGGGGACAATGATCCCACTACTCAAGCGGTAGAGGCAGACAGATCGGAGTTCAAAGCCAGCCTAGTCTACACCATGTATTCCTGAACAACTGGGCTACACAGGGAAACCCTGTCTTGAAAAATAAAAAAGCAAACAATTCAAACACTGACAATTATACTGTCCCCACTTCTTTCATCTGTAATTTCAAAACGATCAGAAAAGCATTCTAATGTAACTTCCCAGTATCTCAGCGACCACACAACAGAGAAACAGACTGCAGCACTCATGCTGGCCACCTCTCATTATCTCAGAGTTCTAGAGAAAAGGATCCCCAACAAGAGGCCAATCTGAGCAACACAGTGAGTTCCAGGCTAACCAAAGCTTATAGCAAGATCTTATCCTCAAAAAAGATGGCTGTGGAGAAGGCTAAATGAGTGCTTGCTGCAAGCATTCAGACCTGAGTTCGAATCTTCATCACCATGCATAAAGTCAAGCATGGCCGCACATGCTTATAACCTCAGTGTTGGGAGGTGAGGTGAGGGGAAATAGATGCAAGGAACTCATTAGCTAGTCAACCTGGCCAAGCTTCAGGTCCAGTAAAATAAGCTATTTTTTAAAAGACTTACTTATTTTATGTATATGGGTGGTTTGTCTACATATATGCCTGCATACCAGAAGAGGGCACAGTATCCCCATGGACTACAGTTATAGATAGCTATGAGCTGTCATGTAGGTGTTGGGAACTGAACCCAGGACCTCTGGAAAAGCAGCCAGTGCTCTTAGCCACAGAGCCATCTCTCCAGCCCCAAAGAACCTATCTTAAGGAATAAGGAGGGATATGACACCTGCTGTCCTCCCCTGACCTCCAGGGGACAATGGTCCAAGTACCCAGAGATCATTTCAAAGTTCCAAAATGAGGCCCAGTGTACAGACCTGTAATCAAAGCTACTCAGAAATCTGAGGCAGGAGGATGCAGAACTCAAGTCCTGTTTGGGTTACAGAAGTTCAAGGCCAGCCCAAACAACTTGGTGAGCTCCTAGCTTAAAAAGTAAAAGATAAACAAATGGGGGTGCGTGAAGATACAGCTCAATGGTAGAGGCATCCCCAAATGCAAGAGGCCTAGGTTCACTTAGCAGTATAACCCGAGCTGTGTGATAACAGACTCTGTGAAGCCCTGGCCAAGCTTAGCCATCTGAGTTCAGCTCCTAGACCCCATGTGGTAACAGAAGAGAACCGATTCCTTCAAACTATCTTGACCTCCACACCTGTGCATGGCACGAGTGCGCCCATATATTCACATACAAATAAATACACGTAATTTTTTAAAAAGTTCCACTAAGTTTACAAATTTGCAAACCAAAACCACATTTTTGTGTGACCAGATAGGTGACATTATCCTGATGTTAGACCTTCTCATCAAAAGCAATGACAAGGTTGCAGGGACAACTCCAGTAAGGAAGGACCAACAAACTGACGACCGCGTTTGAAAGGCTAAGCTGAGTTACACGCAGTCAAGTTTGGATGATGTCAGCCAACAAACACTAGACTCACTCCAAGAAACCATTACATTTTCTATAGCCAACGTTCCCCAGCCCCATCTCCCAAAGTGTTAAGCCAGAGCTCCTCCTGCCTGACTTTAGGTCTCAGTATTCCCAACAGATGCTTCCTGCTCCTGGCTTGAGTGTTGTTCAATCTCAGCTTCTGACATTTCCACGCACCCAATGGGGATGAGAGGCACTCCTGTTGCACAGCAGGGAACGGAAACCAGCGCTGCTTTACAAGAGGAACCACATCAATCACTGGCCTTTGTCTCACACAACCTAGGCCTTCCGTGACATGACAGCAACCAAGACAGGGATCTAAGCTTGTACACGTGCTGTGTTTCTATCTTGACAATCTCATTGACGCCAGTTCTATGAGGCTCCCTCTCCTGCCAGATTCTGAAGAGGCCTGCAATCATTTACACCCCGGATGTTGCTGACTCAAGCTGGACAGTACAGCCTGCAAGGAGTGATTCCATGTCTGCACGTTTGACTGGTTAAGGGGACTGAAGCATGGGTGATGCTCGTGGACAACCTAACAGGCCTTAAAGATACAAAAGACCTCCGGTCCACAGAGTCTCCTCCCAAGACTTCAAGCAAATAGTCATTTCTAGACAGATCTAGTGCTGGTTGGTACAGAATTCGACTTGTCATGTCGTGGACTTATCACTCCCAGAGCCTGGGACTGTGGTTTGATGTCTGAGGGACAGTCAGGCCTCCAAGGCCTAGCCTGAGAAGTGTGGATTCGGGACCCGAGCTCCTGCCTTTCCAACTCGGAAGCTGGGACCAAGTTTCCCGCCCCACTGCCCGACCAGAGGTTGGTGACAGTTGAAGGAAGCTGGGACCGGCCCCAGCAGGTTGGAACCGGTCTGGGCCGAGCCGGAGGAAGGGGGGGGGGAGAGAACAGCCTCGCGCTCTCCCTGCGCGCGTGACTCACGCTGGCCGCTGACGTCAGGCGTGCGCGCGCGGCGGGGGGGGGCTCTACGTACGTGTAGTGCTGCGGTTTCTCGGGCTGTGCCTGCAGCACCTGAGCGGTAGCGGCCGGGGGCGCCGAGGAAGCTGCCGAGCCGCCGGGCCCGGGGCCCTTCGACATGGTCCTGTCTTCCTGCCTCTTCGCCGCTCCCCTTTTATTATTCAGTCTGCGCGGTCCGCGCCGAAGACCCACAGCGCCTGCGCCGCGCCACGAGAACGTGAAGACCCCCCGCACGGCAGCAAAGCTTGCTGGGAGTTGTGGTCCTCCTTTCGGGTGAAATTTTACCGTTGGCACAGTGTCGCTGCTGAAGTGCAAGACCACAATACCCAGAGATCTTTGCGGACGGTGTCCCGGATGCTCAGGATCCGCGATGCCTTGTGGTAATTGTTGTCTATTCACTCTTAGTATTACCAGCGCGTTTTCAGTGTGGTCGGAGGTGAACTCTACCTTGAAACTGAACCTTCCGGAGGGCAAGAAACCAGTTAGGGAGGCCTGAAATGATTTTACTGAGAATGTTCCAAATGTAATCACACTGCCAACAGTGCAGTAATTGCCTTGCCTCCGTACGAGTACAGTTGGCGCACCGTTTCTAAAGCCAACCTAGAGCATTGCCTCCAAGCAAGCAAACTAGTCAGCCAACATCTTCATAATGTCGTATTAACCTGTAAATCATCAGAGAAAATATGCGGGCTAGCAGACAGCTTGAGGAAGCTTTGTATTTAAAAAAACAAAAAACAAAAAACTACAATACACCATATTGTTCCCGGGCTTCATTAACATTTACCAACCCTGAAACCTGGAACCCCTCCAATTGGGCTCCTTCCGAACTCAGTGGTTGGCCCAAATACCTTGTTTCCAGTAGGTTAAGGTCCAAGGGAGAACTTAATCCCTATCTAGAGTAGTCTCTTAGGTACATCGGTAAATTGTTGAGAAGCATCGTGATAGACGCCATTAAAAAGGCTGAGTAAGAAATGAGTTATAATCCACTCTGGTTCCCTTTTCTAGAAAAAAAAAAACTTTTTGTTCCGGGAAAATACAAGACAATTCCCTCACATTTAGGTATTTGGTTTTATGAAGTGACTTCTACAGGCCGGATATAGCGGTACATACCTGAGAGAGGAAAATCACAGGTTCCAGGTCAAGCTAGGCTACATATTAAAACCATGTCTCAAAAAACAACACGGTGGCACGTATCTTGATCCCAGCACACAGGAAGTAAAGGAAAGTGGATCTCTGAGTTCAAAGCCTGGTGGTATACGTCAGTAGTTCTAGGTCAGCCGGAGCCACTCTCTGTCTAAAATCCCGCAACAAGAACAACCAGACAACGACAGGACAGAGATGCGTAGGGGTAAAAGTGCTTGCTTCGCGAGGCTGGAAACCTGAGTTGGATCCCTGGGACTGATATACAGGTGGAAGGAGTAAACCCACTCCCCGGAAGTTGTCCTCTGCCCTCCACATAGGTCCACTCTTGCTCAACCTCACACACAAATCGTGCACACACAATAATAAAAATCTCCGTCGTAGATACGTAATACTTCCCGTTTGGCCCTGCTGTCTATATTCAATCTATGTCTATATTTTTGTTTTTGAGGCAGGATCTGACTGCCTCGATAGATATGTGATACTTTTCATTTGACCTTGTTTTCTTTATTCAATCTATGTCAAATTCTTTTTTATTTTTTATTTGTGAATATATACTTTTGGTTTTGAGGCAGGATTTTATTTATGTAGCCCCAGCAGGCTTGAAACTTGATATGTAGATCGATCAGGCTAGGCTTGAATTTACATATACTTGCCTGCCTCTGGCTCCCAGATGCTTGGTTTCCAGGCATGCACTGCCACACCTAGTCAAATCCATTGTTTTCAAAACCCATTTGTTTTGTTAAATGAGATCATGTTAGTTTATAATTGCTTCAGTAAAGAAATGCATCTGGTCTGGGCTGTAACCATTGGTATAAGCAAGCATGAAGTCCAAGTTCAGTCTTCAGCAACAAATAAATATATGTAAGGTCCCGCATCTATAATTCCTGCACTAACACAGCGTGGAAGCCACAGGATCAGGAACCTAAGGTCATCTTGGCTATAATGAACCCAGGAGTAGGGCTACAGCAAGACCCTGTGGTTGAGGGTGGGGATAGGAGGAAAGAGAACCACTAAGTAAACTCAGGGTTAAAGGTACTTGCTACCAAGCCTAAGATCTCATTTTGATCCCCTGTGTGGTAGAAGAGACCAGGCTCCATATTTGTACCATGGCACAAATAAATAAATAGAATTTAAAAACCCCTTTTAATCTGGGCACTGTGGTACACATCTTTAATCCCAGTGTTTGGGAGGCAGAGGCAAGTGGCCTCTGGGTTCCAGGCCAGCTTGGTCCACCAAGTGAGTTACAAGACAGCCAAAATTACACAGAATAACCCTGTCTTGAAAAACCAAAATAAATAAACAAATAAATAAATGTTCTTTTTAAAAAATGAAGCAGGCTGGAGAGATGGCTCAGGGGTTAACAGCACTGACTGCTCTTCCAGAGGTCCTGAGTTCAATTCACAGCAACCACATGGTGGCTCACAACCATCTGTAATGGGATCTGATGCCTTCTTCTGGTATGCCTGAAGACAGCTACAGTGTACTCACATACATAGAATAAATAAATAAATCTGAAAGAAAGAAAGAAAGAAAGAAAGAAAGAAAGAAAGAAAGAAAGAAAGAAAGAAAGGAAGGAAGAAGAAAGAGGAAAAGAAAAGAATGAAGCCAGGTGTAGTTATTGGTACACACCTTTAATCTTAGCACTTGGGCACAGAAGACTTGGATCTCTCTGAGACCAGCCTGGTCTACATAGCAAGTTCCAGGCCAGCCAAATGCCATAGTGAGAGCTTCTCTCAAAAGACACAGGGAAAGAGGAGTGAAGCTCCTTTCAAGTACCCTCAAGGGTGAGGCGAGTGCAAATTGTTAGAGTCCAAGAGTGCCACATTCTCTAAATCTAGTTCTGTGTAACCTCACTCTGGAAGCCAACTCACTTGTCAGCTTACAGAGCTGACAAACCGGTATTCCCTAAACAGGCTCTGTCAACTGTTTTGCCACTAGAGCTGTTTGAAGATGAACAATTCCAAAAGGACAGACAGACATGACTATGAACTGCTTTGTCCTCATGACGAAATCCAAGGAATTGGTTTATATGTTGTCCCTTGGGATCTCCAGGTGTGAAGCCATCGCAGAAACCTCATCTCAGAGATTTAATTTTTGATGATAAGAGTTCATAACAGGAGCTTCTGAATGAGGATGTCGTGTATAGTTAGAAGATGATATCATCCAAATTGCTTAATTCACTGGAGAGGAAATCGAAACCCAGGAAAGTTAGGTAACTTGCAGAAAGTCACTCAGCAAGTTCATGAAGGAACAGGGACAGGACAGGAACGGGACAACAGTCCAGATGGTACTGCACTTGCTGTCGCTCTGCCTGCATTGGTGCCTTGGAATTAAGCCCAGGCAAGTGCACCTGGCTCCTGACCCTCCCTCAGCTCCTCCTGTACTCTCAGCTCCTCCAGTTCCTCCCCATTTCCTTTGCTGCTTTCCCTCCCATTGGTCAATTCAGGAAAAAAAACAAAAACAAGCAACCCCCCCCATAATTATCAACTAATAGATGGATGTGCTTCTCTAGTCTCTCTTAGATGGATGAATTAATCACATCTACATCTTCTTTCCTGGGACAAGCTTTAGATTTCCTTTGACAATTAATAAAACCCAGAGAAAAATAACTGGGTAATTTTTTTCCACATATACATGTAATCCTAGCACTCAAGCAGAGGCAGGAGGATCACCACAAGTTGAAGTCTCTCCTGGACTACTTAATACAACCATCTCTCAAAATACAAGACTATGAGTGTGGAAGGCAGACAGAGCAGTGTGCGACTTTGATCCCAGAGGCAGATGGAGCACTGGCCATCATGGTGGTGAAGAAGAAAAGAAGGGGGGGGCAGGGAGTAAGAGGGAAGAAAGAAGGAAGGAAGGAAAAAAGGAAGAAAAGAAGGAAGGAAGAAAGGGAGGGAGGGAGGGAGGAAGGAAGGAAAGATGTGGTATCACAGGCCTTTAATCATAGCACTCAGAGACAGGCAGATCCCTGAGTTTGAGACCAGCCTGGTCTACTGAGCCAGTTCCAGTACAAGCAAGGCTACACAGAGAAACCCTCTATAGATAAATAGATAGAGATAGATAGACAGACAGACAGACAGACAGATAGATGTCCACCTAAGCTACACGAACCCTGTCTCCAAAAATAACAAGTATAATAATTGAAGCTGTATGGTACTTGTTACGAGGACTCCAGAGCCAAGTGTGGTGGATCTCACAGTCTCATCCCTCCAAAGACTGAGACAGGAGGATAGCCACAAGATCAAGGTATACTGTAATACATAGTGATTTTCAGGGTAGCCTGGAGAAAGACCCATCTCAAAGGGAGAAGGAGTGGGCACATGGCCTCAGTCATACGTCTGAAATCCCAGCTCTTGGAGGCAAAGGCAATATCTCTCTTGGCAACATAGAGGGTCCCAGGCCAATCTGACCTAACTAAGGAGACCCAGAGTGAAAAAGTCAAGGGGTCAGGACGTAGCCCAGCTAGGGCTAAGCTAGGGAGCATTACAAAAAAAAAAAAAAAAAGAATCACCATCTAAATTTTTAAAACTTCGGGAGGAATTATCATACCAGAGATTTTGTCAAAGATGCTTCTTTCACCTTTTCAAATTATGCATTTTCTACGTTACTGATACTGCTACACATTGACCTCGCGACCAGGTGTAGCGTGGGAAACTGTGTTTCTCACATAACTGATTCTCGAGATTCTCCATGGCAAAGAGTCAGCTGTTTCTACTGTGGAACAAATTAATGCGGAAGCTAAAAGTATTCCATCCCATGAGCTTCTGAAGTTAAGAGGACATGCACTTTCTTTTTTTGTGAACAGGGTTTCACTACATAGACCAGGCTGGCCTTGAACCCACAAAGATGCTTCTGCCTGTGGAGTTCTGGCGTTTGAAAGCCTGTGCCTGGGGGCTGGAGAGTGCTATTTTTATACTGCTGAACATTGCTAAGCAATTAAGAGCACTTGCTGCTTTCCAGAGGACCTGGATTCAATTCTCAGCATCCACACGGTGACTCACAACCAATTGTAAATCCAATGACCTATTCTGATTTCTGTGGGCACCAGGCGAAACAGTCATACATATAAAATAAGTAAATCTAGTCAGTTGTGATGGCATACTCCTTTAATCCCAGCATTTGGGGAGCAGAAACAGATGAATCCCTAAAATTTTAGGCCAGCCTGGTCTACAGAGCAAGTTCCAGGACAGCCAAAGCTATGCAGAGAAATCTTGTCTATAAAACACAAAAAACAAAACAAAAATCTAAAATATTAGAGTTTCTAAAACATCAGGTTGTCAGAAGTAATAATTACCAAATATTACACGAAGGCAACCCATTTTTAAAATTATCTTCTCTTTATGGATATGATACCCTCTTGGGATGGTTGCCTCTCTGGGTGTTTTTATTTCAGGCAGTTGAATTAAATAGTTAAAGAAATATACAGCCAGGTAATTACTACTTTGTTTGGTGTTTTAGACAGAGTTTCACTAAGTAGCTCTGGCTGTTCCGTAATTCCTATGTAGACCAGGCTGGCCTCAAAGCCACCTGCCTCTGACTCCAGGTTGCTGGGATTAAAGAAATGTGTGTGCCAGCATGCCTTTCAACTTGTTATTTAACTCTAAGTACACTGAAATAAAATACTTTGTGATGACCTGAATTAAATATGAAATAATAAGGCTTTCTTGTTTTGTTTTGAGACAGAGTCTCACTATGTAGCTTTGGCTGGTCTGGTCCTGCCCTTAAACCCACATGGATTTGCTTGCCTCCAGAGTGCTGGGATTGATCCACTTTCTTTTTTTCTTTTTTTTCTTTCTTTTTTTTTTTTGAAATAGTGTTTTATATATCCTAGACTGGCCTTGATTTACCCAGCTGTGGATAACCTTGATTTTTTGAATCCTGATTCCATCTCCTGATATTACATGTGAGCACCTGGAGTTTGGTTTGTGGAGTCCTGGAGGGAAAAGAAAACAGGATTTTTGAAGACAAGATCTCAGTAGGTAGGTCTGGTTGGCTTGGAACTCTCCATGTGGATCAGGCTGGCCTACATATTCACAGAAATCTGCCTGCCTCTGAGCCCCCTAAAAGGTGAGATTAAAGGCATGCACCACTATCCAACTCTGAAATAATTTTTTGAATTTTGATCTATTCTTTGTATCTATTATCCTTCCCCACCAAACAGTTGCTTTGTGCATTTAAAATGCATATGCATTTACAGTACACAAAACACTGTATGCTGTAACATGACTGACTGGATTTCTCACACTACTAAATGATCAAAATTACAAAAAGTAAATTATTTGGGGAATAGTTTCATTCTACATTAAAATAATAATAACAATTACTATTATAATATATTTATGTAAAATCACTCTAAATTGGTCTCTTGATGCAAAAGACGGAGACTCTTGCGGGCCCGACTTTCTTTAATTCCAATGCAATTCATTTGCATTGACTTTCTATTGTAGAGCTTTGGAACCAAGAGAAGGATCCAAACATAGCTCAATTTTATCCAATCAGAAGAGCGGCTCAGTGCTAAACTCTGATTCGTCTATTCCTCTTTGCATCCATCCAATCCCGAAGCAACTTTAACAGCCAATCAGTGGCCTAAACACCGGCCAATCAGGAAACGGGCCCGAAGTACGGCCTTTGTGTCGGGCGATGTCAGCGCGTCGTCGAAAGCTCCCGCCAATCGAAAAAGTCGTTGGTGTATGCAAATAAGGGTTCTGTGACGCACTGACGCAGCGTGAAGCGTCTCTATAAATATGGAGGCGTCGGGGGGCTTGGAGCGCAGAGCGGTTTGGTCGTTCGTTGGAGGAGCATCTTCTCGTTCTGCTCGGCGATTGCGGCTCTTGTTCGAGCGCTTACAGCGGCGCGTCGGTGCCAGCGAGGGCCTCAGACTTCGGCTTTGGGTGAGTTCGCGGCCCCGCCGGCGGCCGGAGGCTCGCTACCTTCGGGGACCGCGGCGGCTGGCAGTCGACCGTCGCCTCGGCGAGGCAGCCCGGGAGGCCGGCTCGGGCCGGGAGGTTGGGTTCCGCCACCTCCGTCCCGTCTGCTTCCCGGTAATGACTCACAGGTCCCGCCGCGGTGTCCCCGGCCGCCCGTGGAGCGGGAAGTGGCTCCTCCCCGCGCTCCCCCTCCCGGGGGAGGCCGCGACTCGGCGGCGCAGCCTGAGTCATTAGGGGAGGGGGAGGAGGAGGCGGCGGCGGCCATCTGCCGCGGCGAGGAGGGGCGCCGGGCCGCGGGAGCGCGGTGACCTGGGCTGGAACGTCGCTTGTCTCGCAGGTGAAAGAAAATGGCCCGAACCAAGCAGACCGCCAGGAAGTCCACCGGTGGGAAAGCCCCCCGCAAGCAGCTGGCCACCAAGGCGGCCCGGAAAAGCGCGCCCTCTACCGGCGGGGTGAAGAAGCCCCATCGCTACAGGTAGGCGGAGAGCTGGAACAATGACTCGGCCCCCGGCTCGTGGAGCGGGCGCTGTCTGTCCCCGTCTCCCGGTCCGTTGACGCCCTCCTTTCTCTGGTGACTGCAGGCCCGGGACCGTGGCTCTGAGAGAGATCCGTCGTTACCAGAAATCGACTGAGCTGCTCATCCGGAAGCTGCCGTTCCAGAGGTTGGTGAGAGAGATCGCCCAGGATTTCAAAACCGACTTGAGGTTTCAAAGTGCAGCCATCGGCGCCCTTCAGGTAAAGGGACAAAAGGCTCGGTGGGAATGGGGGCGGCGGCGGCCTGGTGGCTCCGGCGGGGGTGTTAATGCTGTGGTTCTCGTCCTCAACAGGAGGCTAGCGAAGCATACCTGGTGGGCTTGTTCGAAGATACCAATCTGTGTGCCATCCACGCCAAGAGAGTCACCATCATGCCCAAAGACATCCAGTTGGCTCGCCGGATACGGGGGGAGAGAGCTTAAGTTGAGGCGGTTTTTATGGCATTTTGTAGTAAATTCTGTAAAATACTTTGGTTTAATTTGTGACTTTTTTTGTAAGAAATTGTTTATAATATGTTGCATTTGTACTTAAGTCATTCCATCTTTCACTCAGGATGAATGGGAAGAGTGACTGTTCACAGACCTCAGTGATGTGAGCACTGTGGCTCAGGAGTGACAAGTTGCTAATATGCAGAAGGGATGGGTGATACTTCTTGCTTCTCATGATGCATGTTTCTGTATGTTAATGACTTGTTGGGTAGCTATTAAGGTACTAGAATTGATAAATGTGTACAGGGTCCTTTTGCAATAAAACTGGTTATGACTTGATCCAAGTGTTTAACCATACATCACTGTGATAGAATGTGGGCTTTTTCAAAGGTTGAAGATACAAGTTTTAGCCACAGTGTAACAGTTTCCTTTCAAAAAAAAAAAGTAAACCTGGCAGCTATAGAATACACTATGTGCATTTATAATAGCTATTTTATATATTGTAGTGTTCAACATTTTTAAATTAAATGTTTTACATTTACAAGTGGTGGGGAGTCTTGTCATTAAGGTGTGTGTAATTTAGTCCAGTTGGTATTTCCTGACTAGACTGCATTCGTTTTTAACAAAGTAGAACAATGCTGTACGTATTAAACCTTGCATAAGTCCTCATTCTACCACATGTTCACTAACCCCTGACCCTCTGGCTGGTAACACAACACTAACGGGGATTTTATTTATAAGGGCTCTAGAGTAAAATAACAAGCTATTCACACCAGCATCTGTTACTAATCTAGTTAGTGCAGCTTCTCATTGTGTTGTTTGGTCTTATGCCTAGATTGAGTTTGGTTTTGTTTCTTTTTAATCTTTAAGGGGAAAAACTGTACAAGGTTTGTTTTTCCTTGTGGAGTTTATAAACATGAGGAAAGAATACAGCTTCAGCTTATTGGACCTCTGCCAATGAAGATGGGTTAGGTTACACCTGGTTACTATCCTGGCCAAAAAAAAAATCCCTTTTATAGAGATGGCCTTCAAGTGGTTTTTAAAAGTATCCTATTGAAGTTTTTAGGTCAATTATGTATGTTGACTAAATTTACAAATAAAAACTTGTTTATTCAACTAAGTGTCAAACTGACTATACAAAGCTTTTAATACATCTGGCATCTAGATTTTTAGTTTCAGCTTTTTGCTTGGTGGAAAAGGATATTTAACTACAGAAAGAATATGAACAGCTAATTCACTCTAAAAATGTAAACATTTTATTTGCTGGCATGACAATTCATGAATCTGATGATAAAATCCATGTTTGTGGTACGTGGTGGGGCTTAACTACAATACATGTTTATACATCCCTATGGTGTTAAAAATCTGAAATTGTTACAGGAAAAATATTTGAGATTTTAGGATTTGCTGTCGAGGGGATTTGGGTCTTTGCAGTAGGCCTTACAAATATTAAACTAGTGAGTTTAGGTTTTCTTTTTTTCCTAAGACTGTTTCTCTGTATCCTTGGCTGTCCTTGGAACTCCCTCTATAAAGCAGGTTGGCTTCAAACTCAAAGATCCATCTGTCCCTACCGAGGTGCAACCACTACTTGGTGTGGGATCTTTTATTTACACAATTGTTGGATACCATTTTACCTTCTGTTACTTACGGTTGAGCCCCTTCCAATTACTAGTGTCGTTCATACTTTTGCGTATATTTGATGGTGACTCGTTGGTAAGCCACATTGCTAAGGAGGAGTCTAGTGAGGAGTATGAAAATAGACCTGAGCATTCTTTTTTTTTTTTTTTTGAGACAGGGTTTCTCTGTGTAGCCCTGGCTGTCCTGGAACTCACTCTGTAGACCAGGCTGGCCTCGAACTCAGAAATCCGCCTGCCTCTGCCTCCCAAGTACTGGGATTAAAGGCGTGCGCCACCACGCCCGGCAGACCTGAGCATTCTAGTGAAGCTATGTGAGTTTGGCATGTACCAGACTGGCCTGGACATTGTCCCTCAGCCTCCTAAGTACTGGGGATTACAAGGTATGTATTGCCACAGCTAGGACTTTAGGTCCCTTTGGATAAGAGTCAAAGTACCTATCTCAAAGGACATGGTGTTTGAAGGGGCAGTAGCTCGGTCCAATACAATGAAAACCATTCTGACCACATGGTTTTATGTTTGGGCTGGAAAGAAGTCTGAGGCATTCCTCAAGATTGGCTTGCTGAGTTGCTACCTATAGTAGCTCCAAATTGGAGCATGCTGGTTATTGAAAAGTCTTAAGGCAGCTAAACTGTAACTCGGGCTTAGACAGGGCCTGAGCACAGGTTAGTTTTGGTCCTAGACAGCTGCCCATTAGATCCCTTGGACCAGGATCTAATGAAAGAGAAAGTTTTTTTTTTTTTCCCCCACACAAAATGTTCAGGGAAGCTTTGTGCCTGTATATGTAGTGTGGTTTGAGCCCCTGGCCTTATTAGATAAGCACTCTACCACTGAGTTACATCCCCAGCTATGAGAGGTTTGCCTTCTGATAGCAGGTAGGGAGCACTTTCAGTAAAGAGATGAGATGGTACAGTATAGTTTGCCAAGGACAGTAGCAGCTTATCTCCGTGCCTCTTTAATAGTCATCTGCCTGTATCTGGCAAATCACAGTGGAGTGAGCTTTCAGTGTAGGGACAAATGTCCGAAAAAAAAAAAAAAAGCTGTCTTCAGACACAGCAGAAGAGGGCATCAGATCCCAATTCAGATGATTTTGAGCCACCATATGATTACTAGGAGTTGAAACTCAGGACCTCTGGAAGAGCACTCAATGCTCTTAACCACTGAGCCATCTCTCCAGCCTTTGTCCTTTAAATCTTTTTTTTTTTTTTTTTTTTTTCGAGACAGGGTTTCCCTGTATAGCCCTGGCTATCCTGGAACTCACTCTGTAGACCAGGCTGGCCTCGAACTCAGAGATCCACCTGCCTCTGCCTCCCAAGTGCTGTCCTTTAAATCTTAACTAGGAATGTTGCCTGAGTGTCTTCCAGTAACTGATGAGAGAAGGAAAGGAAGGCAGGAGAGGAAGACTGGGTGGGTCTGGCTTCTGCCTACCACTTGAGTGCAGATGTTGCCTTCCAAAAAAATACACAAGCTACGCCTTCCAGTCAAGGGCTGGCTTGCTCGGGACTCCCAGTATTTCTTGTTCTCACTCACCCAAAATGGTTTGCCAGTGGCTGGCTTAGAAGTGAGGTACCAGAGGCAGGACAAGTCCAAGAGTGGCCAAGAGCAAGCCATGCCTTTAGCCAGATGTCTGCCTCTTCCTGGATTCCTTCAAAACACTTTATTGCCTGATGGCAGGCATCCAGACTTGATTCTGAAGATCTGGAACCAAGTACAGGGGTAGAGGGAGGAACATGGCAGGACATAGCTGTTAATTAAACAAGAAAGAAACCCATGGCCTGGCCCTTCAGTTTTTGCCTCACTGCAGATCTAACCTACCACTGAGCAAGGCTGATTACTGCCCTTCTGCAGCTGACCATAAGAACCTAGAGTATCCACTTCGGGTACTCTGTCCTTACACTTAGCTCATGAGCCCTTGGGGTGAGAATATTTGTCACCTCACTAAATGAAACAGTTCATTTCTCTTTCTGCACCTTCCTTGGGTCCTCATTGCTTTCCTCCTGCCTTCACTCAGTGGTGTTTAAACCTTCACTGGGTCCCTTCTTTAGGGAGATGATGTCCCTATGGGCCATTCCATTGGGCTGAGATTACTTCTGGTCAACATTTGGCATAAACGATTACCCTCACGTGACTGTCCCATGGGCAAAGAGAAAAAGACAACCCAAATCTGTAGCACTATGTGGAGAAAATTGAGGCTGGATTTTTGTATGTTTTTTCCAGTTTAAGACAGGGTTTCTCTGTGTAGCTCTGGTTGTCCTGGAACTTGCTCTGTAGACCAGGCTGGCCTTAAACTCAAAGATCTGCCTGCCTCTGCCTCCCAGGTGCTAAGATTAAAGGCATGCACCACCACTGCCTGGCTCTGTGTGTGTGTGTGTGTGTGTGTGTGTGTGTGTGTGTGTGTTTCTCTGTAGCCCTGACTGTCCAAGAACTAGCTCTGAAGACCAGGCTCCTGCCTCAGCCTCCCAAGTGCTAGCATTAAAGGTGTGCCCTACCACTTCACAGGCAGTTGAGGCTGTTCTCATGGGCACTCTGGACCTGGTGGTTGGTGGCTTTTTGTTCTTGCTTCATTCAGTCAGTCTGGGGAATGTGGAAGCTGCAGCCTAGGTGAGTGCTGTGGGAATGTCTGTTGAAGGGTCAGAAGATGGCGCTCTCCCACAAAGTACCAGCACTACTCCTGCAAAGAGCCAGAACTTGATGTGATGTGCCCCATCTTGTCCCATTCTCCAACAAGCACCAATGCCACTTAGAGCAGTGGCCAGTCTTAACAGCCCAGACACACCTCAAAATACCACTACCACCAGCCATCCTGAGGAGAACCATTTCTCTTCCCCACAGAGAAAGCTAGGCAGCTCTGCAGAAACTATGGGAGAAGCAAGGGGAGAGCGCTTCAGTGAGGCTAAGCTGCAAGAGGAGCTAGATCAGGGGTGATCTGGAAAGGGGTTCAATGGGGGGGACAGGAGCCAGCATCAGATCTCACTAGTGTAAAGAACCAGCCTCTTGGCTTACTGACCTCTTCCAAACGCAGGGCGTCCTGTGGGCACTGGGGCCTTTTGTTCTCCACGAAAGGGAGACTAGTATTTGTATCTCGGCCATTTTGTAGACAGACCAAAGGCTGCAGCAGCCGACAGTATTCATGAGACCAGGATGGCAGAGAGAATAGGCTTGGGCTCATGACTCGAGTTCAAAGCCCCCTTCTCATTTATGTCTTTAAAAAAAAAATGAATATGAGTTGGGGCTGGACAGATGGCTCAGAAGTTGAGAGCACTGACTGCTCTTTTGGAGGTCCTGAGTTCAATTCCCACATGGTGGCTCACAACCATCTGTAAATGGGACTCAATGCCCTCTGCTGGTGTGTCTGAAGACAGCAACAGTGTACTCATATACAATAAACAAATCTTTAAAAAATGTATATGATTTGAGGCCAGCCTGGTCTACAGAGTGAGTTCCAGGACAGCCAGGGCTACACAGAGAAACCCTGTCTCGAAAAACAACAAAACAAAAAAACGCAAACAAAATGTGTATGAGTATAGTATGCTTGCTGTACCTGTCTTCGGACACACCAGAAAAAGGCATTGGATCCCATTACAGATGGTTGTGAGCCACCATGTAATCGCTGCAAATTGAACTCAGAACCTTCAAAAGAGCAGTCAGTGCTCTCAACCTCTGAGGCATCTCTTTAGCCCCTCAATTCATGGCTTTATGTATAGAAAATTTCTGTCCAGTAGGCTTGCAAGGATTTAATAAAGCAGCCTGTGCAAACTTAGGCAAAGTAAGTGCAGGGGACAGCTATGAAAATATTTGATCAAAGAAGTCTAGTGGACTGAACAGTTAGAACACAAACCAGCTCTACCCTGTAAATGCTGTCTAGCTGGCCCTTTAGTCTGTGCCTGTTTGAATCCTGTGTATCACCGGTGATATAGATGCTGCTGTTCTGTATATCACAGAAGGGGAAAGAGAACTTACCAGGAAATAGGGGAACAAGACTCTCCCAGCATACATGAGGTGGTGTGCTCTTGACAAAACAAACGTTTTCACAGACATACATTTGGGGAGCTAAGGAATCAAGTTCTATGTGGGGAGGTCAGGCTATTCACGCAAGGAAGAAGCCAGAGCTAGGCTAAGCACACAGCACAGCTCTTTCTGATTAAAAGAAAAAGAAATTGAGTCTATCTAGAAAGACTTGAGGGGCTGGAGATATGGCTCAGTACTGATCTATATAACTCCAGCTTCAGGGGATCCAACCTCTAGCTCTCTGGGCCCATACACTCACATGCACATACAAGTAGTTACCCATACTTAAACATAATTTAAAAATAAAAGTCTTGCCGGGAGGTGGTGGCGCACGAATTTAATCCCAGCACTTGGGAGGCAGAGGCAGGCGGATTTCTGAGTTCGAGGCCAGCCTGGTCTACAGAGTGAGTTCTGGGACAGCCAGGACTACACAGAGAAACCCTGTCTCGAAAAACCTAAAATAAATAAATAAATATAAAAATCTTTTAAAAAGAAAGGCCCAAGAGATGCACATAAGCTGTGGCTTGGAAGGTCAAAGGTCTTTCATACAGAAAGGGCATCTTTGTAGCGCCTGTCCTACTCTGGACAAATAATCCTTAGCAACCTCTAGGCTGACATAGACTGCCAGCTGATGTGGCCAGTGTGGGCAGTACTCCCATCCTGCACTGTAGGCTCTGGTGATGAATGGTACTTACCTGATTTCAGCCCTTAGCTGTGCTGATGTAAGTTTCTTGGCCAGCAGAGCAGAGGCAGATCTTGGAGATGCAGTATCCAAATTAAGATGCTACCTTCCTACAGTATTGTGACATCTGGCAAGGAAATGGAGGGGGGGGGAATCAAAGGTCAAATCATACTTCCTTCTAAACAAATTTTCTGTAACAAGACAATTTTTGAAAGGGAGTAGGGCCCCTCGATTTAGGCTTGTTTAACCTGGAAACTCATCCTGTAGCCCAGGCTGGCCTCAAACTCTGACTGGCATTACAGGGATTAAAGGCATGCCACAGTCTTGGTTTTTGTTTTTTAGTTTGGTTTGGTCTTTTGGTTTTTGAGACAGGGTTTCTCTGTAGCCATGGCTCTCCTAGAACTCTTTCTGTAAACCAGGCTGGCATTGAACTCAGAGATCTGGCTAATTTCTTGCTTCCAGGGCTGGGATTAAAGGCATGTGCCCCTATGCCATGCTTGACTATATATTTTCAAAGCTATTCTCAGTGGCATACTTCCTCTGGCTGACTCCACCTCCTAACTTCATAACGTCCCCCAAACAGTGCTATCGAACGGGGAACAAGTATTCAATTCAGCTACATGTGCATATGAAGGCACTTTTCCTTCCACTCAACCTTTCACGGATCATAAGCCTGTAATTCAAGCATTTGGGAAGCCCAGGCAGGAAGATTAGAAGTTCAAAGCCAGATGGGAAGTGGTGCCATATACCTTTAATCCCAGCATTTAGGAACAAGAGGCAGGCAGTTCTCTGAGTTCAAGGCCAACTTGGTCTATAGAGCTAGTTCCAGGGCAGCCAGGGCTACACAGAGAAACCCTGTCTCCTAAAACTAAAACAAGCCAACCAACCAAAAAATAAAAAATATTAAAAATAAGAACAGATATGGTGTTTAATCCCAGCACTAGGGATACAGAAGCAGGTGGATGTCTACAAGTTCTCGGTGACTCAAGACCAGTCTGGTCTACATAGTGAATTCCAGGTTTGCAAGGATGACAGATCTTGTCTGGCATTGGCCTTAAGCTCACAAAGATCTACCGGCCACTGTCTCCTGAGTGCTAGAATTTAGGTATCTACCACTACATCAGACTTTATTTTTTTTATTTATTTATTTTTTTGTGCTTGAAACAGGGTCTCACTATTGCAGCCCTGTTAAATAAATTTTTTTTTTAAAAAAGTCTTAGGCCAGCACTTGGGAGGCAGAGGCAGGCGGATTTCTGAGTTTGAGGCCAGCCTGGTCTACAGAGTGAGTTCCAGGACAGCCCAGGCTATAAAGAGAAACCCTGTCTTGAAAAAAAAAAAAAAAAAAGTCTTAGGCCAACCTGGGTTTCACACTGTGATCCTGCCTAAATAAGAACTCCCCTTCTCAGAAAGCATAGGGTTTAATTCATTAGAGGAAGTCAGATTTGAGAGTGTCTGCCTCCCAACCAGATGGTAGGAGCCGTGAAGCTTTTTATCTTTCTGGCCAGTTGCACAAAGGAGAGTCCAATAATGCCAGCTGAATTAATGGAAGTCTGATAAGGAGAGCAAACATTTATTCCTCACTCCCAAGTATCAGGTGCAGTTCTGGGCACTTTAGACATAAAGGAACCAAAGAGAAAATCACAGCCCTGTTGCAGAAATAAGCAGCTGAAGTTCAGTCAGGTTGAGTTCCTGACTCAAGGTCCCCTGAGGAGAACAGTGGACACTTAGAATTTGAACTGAGCTGGGTAGAGAATATGAACAGAGAAGGGGCCCCTGCGTCCAACTCTGTCACAACACGGTGCCTTGTGCTTCTGACTTTTTCATTTCAGACAGCTCCAAAGGTCACAAGACTTGTTTTGTGTTTTGGGTTATGTTGTGCAAAAAAAAAAAAAAATTGCTATATTGAAGTGTATTCACAAAGCAGGCTGTCAAAAGAACTTAGCCATCAGGTTTTGTTATTGTTGTTTGGATTGTTTTTGTTGTTGTTTGTTTTTGTTTTCTTTGACACGGGGTCTTACCTAGTATAAGCTAGCCTGGAATTCACTATGTAGCTGAGGATGACCTTGAACTCCAGACCTTCATGCCTCCAAAGAGATCTGCCTGTTTCCAACTCCTGAGTTCTGGGATTAAAGGTACCTGCCGCCATGCCTGGCTAGAATTCCGTATTGGTTTTCCTCTTAGGTGCTGGGATTACAGGTATTTACTAAAGTCCTTCAGCCATCCTGTCCCCTCAGTCCTGTCCCCCATTCCCCCTCCCCCCCTTATCCCCCTTGAGACAGGTCTCACTGTGTAGTCATAGGTAAGGCACCTTGGTCTTGAATTTGCCATGACTCTGCTTCTGCTTCCTGAGTGCTGGAATCCCAAGCCTGTGCCATTACAGCTTTGTTTTCTTTCTTCTTCTTCTTTATTCTTTTGGTTTTTCAAGAGACAGGGTTTCTCTGTGTAGCCCTGGCTGTCCTGGAACTCACTTTGTAGATCAGGCTAGTCTGCGAACTTAGAAATTGTCCTGCCTCTGCCTCCCAAGTGCTGGGACTAAAGGCGTGCGCCGCTATGCCTGGCTCACATCCTGCTTTCTTAGTTTACCTGTCTTTTGACCTATTTATTTGCTTTTCAGACAGGAGCTTACTAAGAAGTCCAGACTGGTTTCGGACTGGAGCTCCTCCTGCCTAAGTCTCCCATGTGCTGAGGTTATACATGGACTACCATGCTTGGCTTGGAAAATATTATTTTCTTGAAGAATAATTACATGCATTTATTTGATGTGTCTCTTTGAGTGCATGTGCGCTTTACCAGTGAGCTACATCCCTTCTCTCCGAGGTCACAAAGCCTTAGCCCTGTCTTTTCTTTCTTTCTTTCTTTCTTTCTTTCTTTCTTTCTTTCTTTCTTTCTTTCTTCCTTCCTTCCTTCCTTCCTTCCTTCCTTCCTTCCTTCCTTTCTTTCTTTCTTTCTTTCTTTCTTTCTTTCTTTCTTTCAAGATTTATTTATTTATTTCATGTATGTGAGTACACCACCATTGCTCTCTTCAGACACACCAGAAGAGGGCGCCAGACCCCATTACAGATGGTTGTGAGCCACCATGTGGTTGTGGGAATGGAACTCAGGACCTCTGGAAGAGCAGCCAGTGCTCTTAACCTCTGAGCCATCTCTCCGGCCCCTGATTTTTTCTTTCTAGCTGATCTTTTTAAAAAATATGGTGTGAGGGTTTGACCCCGGGGTCTTGAGCATGGTAAGTACAGGCTTTTATCACTGACTTAAATGCCTAGTCCCTAAGCTGCATTTTGAATGCAATTCTGCAACCTGTGGACAAACTTCTGAGCTGACCCCAAGCTACAGCCCTGGCCACAGTTCTCTGCAAAGCTCCTACTGTAATCCCAGATGGGTTGCTTTTCTTATGTTTTTAGTCCTTCTGTTAGAAGGTTTCACACAAGGTGACCAGGTATAGACAGGAATCCAGGCAAAGATTTGGGCCAGCGTGAAGGCTTTAGGAAGATGGTCATGTCTCTGAGACCAAGGAAGCAATTGCTGGGGTCCAACAACATAACCCAGCTTTGCAGTAGCCTTTGGGTCATTGAGGAGGGCCTGAGCTTGCTTCCGGTCTGGCCACTGGATGAGATGAACTCCTTCAGTTCCCCATCCGCCAGGAGCCAGAAAAGGAGCCTGTAAAAGGTGACGTCTCTCGTCTCCTTCAACCTTGGATCTTCTTGTTTATCCCTAGACTGTGTACCAGATCACCCTGTTAGAGACATATGATCAGGGACTGACGACTTAGCATAACTTCGCTCTAAAGACCTGGGAGGTAGATCTTCTGGGACACTCAGGTGTTCCTGTTGCCAGCTCCATTGCCCTGACTGTCTCGGGGATGATTAAGAGGCTCCAGGTTCAGGGATGGAAGGGAAGTTCAGATCTCCATTTGTGTTAACTGCTACTCAAGTGGGAGCCTCAAAGTCCTGCTAAGACATCGCCAAGTGGGTCTCTTCCTCCGGCTGTCAGCTGCCGCGTTGGCTTGCTCTGGAGGGCAGAGTTTCAACCCTGCTCTGCAGGTGGGATGGGCGGGGCCATCGTGGCGGGGGCGGAGCTCTGCGAAGGACAGGAATGTAAGTCCGCGCCACGTGGCTCCGCCCCCAGCATCCCGCGGGGCGGCGCGCCCAGCTGCAGACGAGCGTCATGGCTGCTTGGAGACCGCCCCGGCTTGAGGAGCTGCTGGCCGAGGCCCGACGGGCCTTCATGGAGGAGTTTGGAGCCGAGCCGGAGCTGGCAGTGTCGGCGCCGGGCCGCGTCAACCTCATCGGGGAGCACACGGACTACAACCAGGGCCTGGTGCTGCCCATGGTGAGGGGCCGCATTGGGGACCCTTCCTTGTGTGTGCTGGCCCGGCCTGCGGTAGGGAAGGGCTGGCGTAGGGGGCACGGGAGGGCGGGTACCCTCCGGGTGGAAGGCGGAGTGAGGCGGTCTAGCAGACATGAGAGACCCCGGGACGTGCAGTTGTCCACGTGCGAAGACAGGAAGCCAGAGCTGGGGGAGGGGGGATGTGCGTTTGTCTTCTCAAGCCCGCCTTCTGGGGGCATCGCCCTCAACTTGGAAATATGAATCTTTTAAAAATTTGAGGATCAAGTTAGCAATATACGAGATTATTAGGAATGGTGGTGCATTCCTAATAGTTCAGTACTGGGGAAGGTGAGGCATGAGAATTGCCACGAGTTCAAGATCAGCCTGGACTACAAAGTGAGTTCCAGGACAGTTTGGGCTGTGAGTAAGATTCTTAAAACAAGAAGAAGAAAGAAAAGGTTATTTAGTCCTCTGACTTTGATTGGGCCCACAGCACTGACCTAGACCTATGCAAAGGTAGACCTGTGTAAATGTAGCTCCCCTCGCCCACCCCTTTGAATTTACAGAGAAAACAGATCCATAGAGCACTAAAGACTCGCTCAAAGTCACACAGCCTGTTCTTGGACTTCCAGCCTGAGTCTCTGTCAGCGCATGTGTAGTTCCTGAATGAGGGATTACAGCTTGCAGAGCTGGCTCCAGGTGGGAGGAAGTCTGGAGCCCCTCTGGGCCTGTTTTTGCCTAAGATCGCTATCTGTCCCCTTTGGCCCACAGCTGGACTAGCTAGGGCAGAGTCCAGGTTGGAATTCTTATCGTCACTGGCCCCGCCCCTAAAGACCCAGGAGGCTGTGCTCTAAGCCCCCAAGGCTAGCTCTTGACTGAAGATCCTTCTCACATCTCCTTCAAGCTAAACCTGTTCCCTTCATGTATGTCCCTGTCTGTCCCAGACAACAGAACCTTGGAGTTTGAATCCTGATTACTTCAGTCACCCTGGGGAGACCCAGGCAAGTTCTAGAACTTCAGGGACCTGAGTCTTCTATTTGTAGTTTGCAATGGGATATTCTACCCACATACTTTTATTAGTCCCAGCATTCTGGAATAGAGACAGGTGGGCCTCTTGGTTAGAGGCTAGCGTGGTCTACATAGAGAGTTCTAGGCTAGACAGGACTACACCTTGCCTTCAAAAACTTTTAAAAAAACAAAAAGCAAAAATAAATTCTGTGGCCATGATATGGCCCTGAGTGGACTTCTGCCAGGCAGTATAAACTGCACACACGGTCTCTTTCCAGGCTCTGGAGCTTGTGACTGTGATGGTTGGCAGCCCCCGGACAGATGGGCTTGTTTCACTTCTCACCACTTCCAAAGATGCCGATGAGCCCCAGCGACTGCAGTTCCCACTGCCCTCAGAGCAGTGGTCCTTGGAGCCTGGAATCCCACAGTGGGCCAATTATGTCAAGGGAGTGATTCAACATTACCCAGGTATGGGATTTAGGTTGCTTCTGGGAATGCCATCTCACCCCTACAAAGTCCATTCATCCCCTCATCCAGGATCAGAGCACCCGGTTGTCATTCCTCCAGGGAGGATCATCCATTGTCTTTCCTCCAGGGTGGACCATCTCATTGTCCTGATAAGGAACAAGAGGCTTGGAACTTGCCCTAGGTTTCCTTTATATGCTTAGAGGAGCTAGAATTCCATTGCTAGCTTGCTGGTCTCTGCAGCCCTAAATCAGGAAGATTAAGCCAGCACACCCCAGAGGGCAGCGGAATGGAGGGTGGGTGGGCCCCTTGAGCTCAGCAGACTGGGGAGACGCGTGTTTTCCCTACATCCGTGCTCCAGCATTCCATCTTTACCAGCATCCTTCTTTCCCCTGCAGCTTCCCCCCTCCTTGGCTTCAGTGCAGTGGTGGTCAGCTCAGTGCCCCTGGGGGGTGGGCTTTCCAGCTCAGCTTCTCTGGAAGTGGCCACATACACCTTCCTCCAGCAGCTCTGCCCAGGTATCACTTAGCCTCTGCTTTCCTTCTCAGAGGCCTCTGTGGTCAGAGCCTCTTCCTTTCCTGGGCTTAGGGAGGGAGGGTGGGGAGTCCCTTTGATTGCCCTCGGAGCCCTGCTACTTGGTGGCCACCCCCAAGCCCTCTCCTGGACCCCAGCTTCCCCACCTCACCCTGTGCTGCAGACTCGGGGTCAATAGCTGCCCGGGCCCAGGTGTGTCAACGGGCTGAGCACAGCTTCGCAGGGGTGCCCTGTGGCATCATGGACCAGATCATCGCTCTGCTGGGGCAGAAAGGCTATGCGCTACTCATTGACTGCAGGTCAGGGGCCCCCCTCATATCTCCCTACCTCATAACCAGGAGCTCCTGAATGGAGTGTGCCCACTGGTTGGTCTGGGAAGCAGACTCTTGGCTGTGACCTCTCCCCCCATTCCAACCTCATTCACCCCAGGTCCCTGGAAACAAGCCTGGTGCCACTGTCAGACCCCAAGCTGGCTGTGCTCATCACCAACTCCAATGTCCGCCATTCCCTGGGCTCCAGTGAGTACCCAATTCGTCGGCGCCAATGTGAAGAAGTGGCCCAGGCCCTGGGCAAGGAGAGCCTTCGCGAGGTGCGGATGGAGGAACTTGAGGGTAAGAGCCAGTTTCTCGTTTTCTGTTGTAGAAATGGCCGGGCTCCCTACCAAGATGTCCGTATATCCGTCCGTCTGTTCCCTCATCCCCAAGTCTATTCATTACGACCTGCTCACTCCCCCGCCCCCATACTGCAAACCCAGGGTTCAGCAGGGCTACTGTTGGAATAGATCCAAGTGCTGTGCCAGTGAGGAGCCACGTCCCTGCCTTGCTTGAAATCTTAAGCTTGCCCTTTTAAGCCAGGTATGGTGGCGCAAGCACATCTTAATCCCTGCCCTCAGAAGGCAGAGGCAGATGGGTCTCTGAGTTTGAGGCAAGCCTGGACTATGTAGAGGAGAGAGTGTCCTCTCTTGATTTCAAGGCCTGTGCTTTGTCCCACTCATTTTGAAAGCCCCACATGTTAGAGGCTCATGCAGCTGTGTATTGAGCAGTCTCTATGCTGGCTCCTTGTGGGGAGAACTACGTGTTGTTTCCGGCAATGTTCTGGGACTTTAAGTGATGCGGAGATGCAGTTGTCCTATTGTACAGGACAAAGAGAGCTTTGAGAGGACAGGACCTTCAGAACCAGGCCCAGGATAATCAAGCCAGTCCTGTCTGACCCCGCCTTTACTGAGGAGGGCTCAGGGAACAGCTGCCCACCATGTTTCCCTCCCACACCATGGGGCAACAGGTGGTATGAGATGAGGCTGCTGAACTCTGCTCTTTCTCAGCTGGCAGGGAACTGATGAGCAAGGAGGGCTTCCGGCGGGCCCGGCATGTAGTAAGCGAGATCCGGCGAACAGCCCAGGCAGCAGCTGCTATGAGCCGGGGAGACTACAAGGCCTTTGGGCGTCTCATGGTGGAGAGTCATTACTCACTCAGGTAGGCCTTCTGGGTGCCCTGTGCTTCTCCAGCATAGGCAGGTCCCAGGTCCCTCTCCTCACCCCTATGTCCTCTGCAGAGATGACTTTGAGGTGAGCTGCCCTGAGCTGGACCAGTTGGTTGAGGCCGCGCTCTCTGTGCCTGGGGTTTATGGCAGTCGCATGACAGGTGGTGGCTTTGGTGGCTGCACCGTCACATTGCTGGAAGCCTCTGTTGCCCCCCTTGTCGTGGATCACATACAGGTGGGTGTGTTTGCCAGAGCCCTGGAGGGCAGGAGGGGTGGGTACCCACCCAGGCCACTCATTCCTCAGCCTCACTTCTCCTGTAGGAGCAGTACCGCGGGACTGCCACCTTCTACCTCTCCCATGCTGCCGACGGAGCCCAGGTGCTGAGCTTGTGAGGTGTCCCTGAGACCAGTGGACACACAGGCATTAGGCAGAGGCGGCAGGTGTGTACCGCAGCTCTGCCTCGGGCATCCTCCTCCTATATCTGGGTGCTTAATAAACGTGTGCCTCTTACGGTGGTAGCCACCTGGCTCTAGAGGTGGGTAACATGCTCTGGGGTCAGAGAATGAGGATTGTGGAAATCAGTGTTCCTACTGCAGGTGGACACCACCCTTGCCTGTGAAGAATGGACAGAGAGGCTATGCAGTAGCAAAATCTTTTATTAAGTGCAGAACAAAGGCTGGGTCCTTGTGCCAGCTCCAGTTTTTGGTTACATGTGGGTTTGGACCCAGGGCAGGAGGAAGTCAGAAAGGCCTTATGTCACCTTTGCCTACTTCACACTTCCTAGACAGCACCTACCCCTTGCTCTCTGACTACAGGGGCTGGCTCTGTGGTCAGCAGGCAGATGGGTAGAACAGCAGAGAAGAAGGTGCTAGGGGAGGAGGCAAGGAGGGGCCCGGGCTACTGAGGAGTTCAGGTTTGGAAGAACTGTTGGTCCATATGAGTGCTGAGAGTGCCGGTCGTCAGGGTCCGGCTCACAAATTCCTGGGTCACATGCCGGGTGAGGGAGCCCCCTGCTTCCAGGCGCTGGGTCCCCAGGGTTAGTCCATCTGCAAGGGAAGGAATGAGAAGGGCGGAGTACAGGTTCCAGCTCCTCTCTGCACTGGCCGTTCCCAGGAGCCAGAGTCTCCAGAGCTTGGGGACTCACCCATGAGGAAGGGTTCAGTAGTGGTACTGTGACTGCTGGTCACGCTGCTGTACTCGCTTTGCACTGGGTTCTGGAAAAGCCCAGAATGGCTGCCCAGCTGTGGGAAGGGGCCTGGAACAGGCAGATCATTCGGTCAGGATGGTGTCATGCCAAGGCAAGGCCGGCCTGGGAGAGACTGGGGTAAGAACCGGGGACAGCCCACCTCCATCCTGAGACTCTATGGTGATGATGCCCTCACGCTCTGGCCCAAAGCCCTCGGTTGTCCTGGCCTGCACCTTAAACTTGTAAGGAACGTTCTCACTGAGGCCAGGTACAGTCAGTCGGCTCTCGAGGTTGTCTCCATCCACCCGGAAGGTCCTGGCTGGTCCTGCATAGGGAAAATGCCTTCAGATCCTGTGGTACCTCCCCACCCACCCCCACAACCATCTTATTTCCAGGGCAGCTGGCACCTCCTCCTTGGGCCATCTCACAGGTCACCAGATAGCCAAGGATATCTCCATTGGGCCTCCTTGGCCGCTCCCAGCTCAGCTGCAGAGAGTCCGGGCTTAGGGCAGTGAACACCAGTGGGCCTGGGGCACTGGGTGTGCTCAGGGTGAAGGCTGAGCCTGGAGACAGCAGAGGGAGAGCGTCAGTCGCGGGCAGTAGGTGGGTGGTGAACTAGGCAGCAGCAGGGGGCAGGCGGCTCACCTGGTAGGGGGCAGAGAGGGCTCTGCGGGTGCACCTGGGACTCGATGGTGATGACACCCTCTCGCTCTCGGCCCCAGCCCTCCTGGCTCTGGGCCCGCACCCGGAACACGTAGGAGTGGTTAGGCAGGAGGTCCTCTACCACCACCGAGGTCTGGCCAGGGTTAGGGATGTTGAGCCGATACATCTCGCCTGAGAGGTGGAGTGAGGGTAGGAGACACCACCTTCACTCCAGGGCCCTCGCTGTATCCCTCCCTTCTGTTAGGCTGCTATCAGCAGCTGGGGTTTGGTACAGTGTACTATGGGGGGTTGTTGATTGAAGTGAGTGTGAGTGGGTTATGGGCATTGTAGCTCCATGGTAGAGCCTTTACTTAACATGTAAGAAATCCCACCAGTGTTCTGGTCAAAGCCCCCATTCTGGTGACTGTGTCTGCCCAGGGGTATTCATTTCCCTGTTCTTACAGGGCTATACTGATTAGCAGAGGCCCTAGGTCTATGAAGTCCCATTAAGTAAAACCTAGTTGAAGAAATGGAGAATAAAGCCCACAGGGATGAATGAAGCCTCAGCTGACTTGGAGGGGACCTGGCCCAACTGGGACTGGACATGCCTGGAGACGACCGCCAACAGTCACTATGCCTCACCGCCATTCAGTAGCTGGTATTCCACACTGTAGCCCAGCAGCGCCCGATCACACTGTGGCTCCTGCCAGCTCACCTTCAAAGATGTGGGCCCCAGGGCGGAGAACACCAGCCGAGTGGGTGTGTCAGGCACACCCACAGCCCCACGGGAGTCTGGATTATTGAAGGCAACAGTCAGTCCAAGACAGGGTTTGGGGTCTGAGATGAGTTACAGTCTAGCCCTTGCTTGCCTCTCCAGCCATGTCACGGCTTCATGCTAACCTGTCCAGGCTGCCCAACACTTCCACATGGCCTTGGAGTCCCCTTGAGTCTGTTAGGCTCCTCAGCCCACCCCCTCTACAACTGGCCCTGCTCCTTGCTCAGCTCTTTAGCTTTATACCCCAGGAGGGCAGATGTGTTAGGCTTCAGCACTGATGGGGGCAGGCAGGGTAGTGGTTAGCTCCTGTGGGTGGACTGGGGTTCTGTATGCAATGAAGCAGTGAGCGAGTGCACAGGCACAGGCTGTGATGGTAGCTGGGTGACAAATGGCGCATGACAGCCATGGATACATGGTGACCACCCCTGTACTACCTGTACCCCAGGAGGGCGCTGCTGACTGCCCGGCCAGGATTATAGAGTCTGGTGAACCCCTGGATGCGGGCACACCCTTCATCTGAGCCCGGCTCCAGGACCCAAGGGCCCAGGACAGTGGAAGCCTGCTCCTCCCATCTTCCCAGATAGGAGGGAGGCCTAGGGCAGGACAAAACAAGAGTGAGAACGGCGGTGTGTTTGTGTGTGTGTGTGTGTGTGTGTGTGTGTGTGTGTGTGTGTGTGTGTAGCAGGTGTGGGTAGCAGACTGGCGGCTGTCTAGGGATTAGAGTGTAGGACAGTCAGCAGACGGGGCAGGGGTCACTCACCTTGGGAGGAAAGGGAAGTGAGGGTGGAATAGTCCCGGGGAAGTGTGCCTGAGTGAGAGTGGTCTGTGCGCGTCAGAGAGTGGTAGTCCCGGGTCAGGGTAGACGACGTGCTCAGCACTCGGTGGGACAGGTGTGGGCTCAGATGCGTGCCATAGGCCACATTGGCTGCAGCCATTCTGTGCAGTGAGTTGGCACTGCCTGGATAGGCAAAGTCCATCCGGCCATTCACCAGGTGCTCTGCGTGGGGAGAGAGGTCATTTAGTGAGGCCCACAGCCGGTGACAGGCCATATGGGGCAGGCGGTAGCCCTGGGGTTGCACAGGGCAGCTTTAATCTCAAACGACCAAGACCCTGGATTCCCACAGGCAAATAGGAGACCACACAAGTCTTCCAATCCGGTCTCCTTGCGCCATGCTGCCCTCCACCCGAGCACTTAGCCCAGCTAGAGGCTCATTCCCCTGCAGTGACACTGGCCCAAGGTTTCCAGTTCCTGGAAGTTGCTGCCCTCATCCTCCCTTGGGGAGAGCCCAAGCGCTTCCCCATGGCGCTCTTGAGTTCCCGGGGCTTGTCTGAAAGCAGTTATGGAGATTCTGGGCTGGCAGGGCGCTCTAGTGGGCGGCTTGACCAAAGCTGGGAACCCAAAGCAACTCAGTTGGGCCTAGGACCCGAGAGGCGGACGTGGCCGGCAAGGCGGTCACCTCCCGGGGGCCGGGGCGTAGCCCCGCGGATCCAGCCGCTGCCCTCCCCTTCCACGCCCCCCGCAACGCTGCTGCCTTCGTCGGAGCGCCCGCTGCTGGCGGACAGGCGCGGGATGAGTTCCGGGGGTAGCCGCCACGTGACGCGCCGCAGGTCCAGCTCCTCCCCGAGCAGGGGCTCGAACTTCCAGCCGCTGCCTTGGGAACAACGAAGGGCCGCGTTGGCACCGCCGGGGAGGGTCAGGAGGAGGAGATGGCCTGCAGCACTTACGCGGAGTCCAGGGGTGTGGGTATCCCTTCAGACAAGAAAAAACCCTTGCCCTGCTCTAGCCTTTCAGATAAACTGTGAGTTTGGCCTCTGCTCAGACACAAAGGCCAGTCTGCTGCGGGAGTCTTGAGAAAGCCGTGTGTTGTCTCCCAGCGTGCAGTTTTCCTGTTTTTTTTTTTTTTTTTTTTTTTTAACAGCTCTGAGCCTGTTTCCTCTCTGTACAAAGGAGAGTAATCTCACCCCTGTCTGTTTTCCAGGAAAAGCAGTAGAAGCCCTAGGGTGCTAGTATTCAAGCAGGGGTTCCTGGTTCGTAAAACTGTCATTTAGATTCTAGCATCAGGAAGATGGCTGGAGATTTGTGGCCATCCCGGTTTTCAAGGTCAGCCAGGTTGTTAATCTAGCAAGAGCCTGACTCAGATCCTTCCCAACACCAGGAAAAGAAGAAGAAAAGCAGCTTAGCATGCCAAGCTCGCCTCACTAGTGACCGTGCCCATCCCCGGCCTTAGACTCAGAAAGGGCCTTCTTTTTCCTGATGGCATTGTGTGGTTTGTATCCAGTTTCACAGATTAGAAAGCCAGTTAGTTCTGAGATGGACGAGTGATTCAGAGTCACCTAACAATTCCACAGCACAGCCAGATCAAACCCTGTGATAGGAGGAGTCCCAGCTAGGGGCTTTCTTTGTACCACATTGTGTGAGAAATCAAGGGAAAATGAAGAGAGCCAGGGGGTGTGTCTACCTTAGTGGCTCACCTCCCTTCTCTGTCAGGGCTTAAGGCACCTGGGCTCTCTCACACAGGTACCACTAGGAGGTGGCCTGAGAGCCCTGACCTAGGACAGCAGGTGAACCTTCAGGTTGTAAAGCTGTTGTCCCGTGTGCATGTCCTGTGTGTACATGCACCAGCCTGGGAATTTCTTTCCTTTTTTCTTTTCTTTTCTTTCTATCTTTTTTTTTGTTTTTTTGTTTTTGTTTTGTTTTGTTTTTCCAGACAGGGTTTCTCTGTGTAGCCCTGGCTGTCCTAGAGCTCACTCTGTAGACCAGGCTGGCCTCGAACTCAGAAATCCGCCTGCCTCTGCCTCCCAAGTGCTGGGATTAAAAGTGTGCACCACCACCGCCCGGCTAGCCTGGGAATTTCTGTACCCTGAGGTAGATGTTCCTATGTTCTCATACACATACAGGCACACGCATGTTGTGTGTACATGTAGCCTACAACAGTTCTGTCCCTTCAAATCCATGGGCTCTGGATACTTGTCTAAGGCTGAGAAGGTACTTCTGTTCTTGGTCTCCATTGACTGGCAGTCACTGGGTTCTTTGATCTCTCTGGATACCAGGGACAGCCCCACCAAGGACCCCCACCTTTCTCTGGTGGGTCCCACTCACCAGTGTCATCAGAAACACTGGGCCTCTGGCTGCTGGCTGGGGAACGAAGAACGTCATCACTGTACATGAGGAAGTTTTCGTAATCTTCTCCACCCTGCGCATCCACTATGGGGATGTCTGGGATGATGGGGACTGCGGGGGAGAAAGAAATAAGCCAAGACCCTAGCCATGACCTCTCATCCCCCAGCTCCACCCTTGCCTGTCACTCACTGGACATGGGCCGCTTGGGCTGTGTGGCCAGGTTGATGATGGCCTCTCTCTCGGGTCCCCAGCCTGCCCCGTTCCGCGCCTTCACCGTGTATCTGTATGGCTGGGATTCTCGAAGATTCTCAATGAGCAGCATGCGGTTCTTGGGGTTGTCCACGAGCACCTTCTTCATAGGTCCAATGGGTCCTGGAGGCAGGGACAGTACTTCAGGGAGACCACCAGGGTTCAGCCTGGTCCCAGATCTGACCCTGGATCCTGGAGATGCCAGGGAGCACACAGCTGCTAAACTCTTGCTTCCTGCTGAGTCCTTAAAACCATGTGTGCGAGGCGTAAGAAAACACCACCACCAGCTTTTTCAGAAAGACTCCTTGTTGAGTGGCAGAGGCGGCTTGAGATGCAAGGTGAACATGCCACAACCTCTACTGACTGGCTAATGCACGTGCACACAAGGCACCACCAACAAGGCCAGGTGGCAGGCAAGGGTGTTCTCAAGACCAAGGCTTCCACCCTGTGCTCATGGCCAACAGGTCAGCTCCAGAAAGAAACCGTTCCAAAAAACCAGAGAAAGCACAAAAAGAAGGTAACGCCCCTGTTTCCCAAGATGTCTTGGAAAGGGACAATTTCATGGTCTGATGTGCACCCTCAGCAGACGAATGCTCAAGAGGTGGCGGGTGCAGGAACTGGTAAAGTGGCCCAGTGTGTTATGGCTAACTTAAGGCTGATGACATTAGTTTGATCCCTGGAATCCATATGGTAGAAGGAGAGAACTGACTCCTGATAGTTGTCTTCTGACCTGTACATGTGTGTGTGCCGTGCAGGTGCCTAGACACACACACACACACATACACACAGACACACACACAGACATACACACACATATACACACACACACACATAAACACACACACACACACACACACACACACACACACACACTGGTTTTTCCAGACAGTGTTTCTCTGTGTAGCCTTGGCTGTCCTGGAACTCACTCTGTAGGCCAGGCTGGCCTTGAACTCAGAGATCCTCCTGCCTCTGTCTCCTGATTAAGGGTGTGTACTGCCACCACCCAGCAATAATTTAAAAAAAATATTTTAAAGCAAGTAGGGGTGTGGGGTGCACTAGGGATGCAGAGACAAGGGAATTTCTGTGAGTTAAGAGGCCAACTTGGTCAACCGTTCAAGTTCCACATCACCCAGGGCTATCTTGTGAGACCCTAGTTTTTGTTTTGTTTTTAAAGCAGCAGGTAGTACCTTGGAGGTAAGCCTGTAATTAAAGCTCTCAGGAGGTTAAGACAGAGATTGCCCTGAGTTTGAGGCCAGCAAGGGTTAAAGAAGACACAGACAGCCCACATAGGAGCAGTGGCTGGGGAGGGCCATCAGCCTGAAAGGAAGGCATCTAGCAACCATGGTAGCAGCTGTCATATCTGTGTCAGCTCGTGAGTGGAGGGGAAAGGTATGTCCCAAAGCACAGACCCTTGGGTGGAGAGGGAGGTAGTCCAACACATTCTTAACATAGCTGGGGTCTCAGCAGGCTGGAGCCATGAGGAAACCATCAGAGACGAACTTTCCCTGGGCTGCAGGCTTGGTTCCTGGCTAGTCTGGTTGTAAGAAGTACCAAGGTAGTACACTGTTCTTTTGGTCATATGGAGGCAGTTCTCCCTCACTGGGACCAGCCAGCTGAGGTGAGTCTTCCCCAGGGGAGAGGTGGGCTGCTCTCATGGTTTCCTATCGATGGCAGGGATTGTCTAGCCACTGTCTCTCTTCCAGGACTGAAATACTGAATGAAATCTGGGGTGATGGTGAGGGGAAATGCCAGGAATTGAACCCAGGCCCTTGCGAATGTGAGGCAAGCATTCTGCCACTGAGCAATACTCCTAGCCTTGAGTGAGCTATTCTAAAAACAGAAATATATTTGAAATTCAAGGCTTTCTGTGTTTTTAATGTTGCTTTGTTTCTCTTGGTGTTTTTTGTGGGTGTTTTGTTTTGCGATTCAGTTTTTGAGACAGGGTCTCATGTATGCCAGGCTGGCCTCAAACTTGCTAAGTAGCCAATGATGGCTCTGAACTTCTGATCCATCTGCCTCCCACTTCCTATGTGCTAGCCTCACAGATGTACACTACCACAGCCAGTGTATGTAGCATGGGGGATTGAAGCCAGTGCCTTTTCCGTGCCAGGCAAGCAAGCACTCTACCAACTGAGCTACATTCTCAGGCCTTTTTTGTTTGTTTGTTGTTTGTTTTCCTGAGAAGGGTTCTTGCTACCTTCCTGAGGCTGCTCTCAAACTCTTGGGCTCAGGTGGCAATCCTGCCTCACATTCTGCTAAATTTGGAAGCTATTCTGGCCCTAAGAGAAATGTATAACAATAACCTTGGTTCCCTGTACAAAAAGGTATCCTCCCCGGGGCCAGTGACCCTAGGGAACACACACAATCTCAGTACTCTTGGAATGCAAACCAGCATGAATCCAAAACAAAACCAAACCATACAGTGCCTCAGGCTTACTGCTTGACTGGGGATAAGGGGCCAAAAAGGCTAGAAATGACACAGACCCCACACCTCCCCCCATCTCCATGCCCCTCCATCTCCAGGAAGCCCAGAAAATCTGGTCCTTACGGTTGTCCTCATTGACCAGTCCATAGCAGACCTCATAGGCTGTGATCTCGCCATTGGTCTCAGCTGGTTCTGCCCAGCTCAGCTGAGTCACCGTAGAAGAGACTACGTTGAAAGCCAGCCTCCCTGGCTCGCTGGGTACTGGAAGGGAACAGAAAGAGCCCTATCAGAGGGGCAGGGGGAGGGCTGTTCTGGGAGGAAGGAAGGGAGGGAGGGAGGGAGGGAGGGAGAGAGGGAGGGAGGGAAGGAGGGAGGGAGGGAGAGAGGCCTGGGTACACTGACAGCAGGGTAGCCCAGGTGGATAGAGTCATCAGCAAACTTACCTTCCTGGTGGGTGCGGCAGGACACCAGTGAGCTATAGGGCCCCTCACCCTGTGCCCCGTAGGCACAAACCTTCATTTCATACTCGCAATACGGATACAGGTTGGTGAGTTCCACGGAGGGCACCTTGCTGTCCAGCAGGTGGGCTTCAGACTCAGAGTCGCCCTGGATCCAGTACTTCACCTGTGAGTGGGGTGTTCAGTGGGAAGCGGCAAGCGCTGGGATTCCCTTTGTACAAGTGACATTGGTGGCTCTCAGCAAAACTCAGGCGGAGCAGCGGGTCCCCCAGGCTGGGCAAAGACCCCATTCCAGGAACAAAACTGAAGAACTCAGGAATGGGTCTTCCCGCTTGCAGGGTCGAAGATGGGGTTTCACCGGCCCACTGGTACCAAGCGTGTCCTCCTCCTCCCTTGGGGCAGTCTACTCACTAGAAGGTGAGTGACAGACCTCTCCAATACCCCTCACCTACCCTATACCCCGCTGGCTTGCCAGGAGGGGGCAGCCAGTTGAAATGGATCTTCCTGGACCCGGCAGCTTTGGCGTTGGGGTTCTGTGGGGCGCCCAGGTCTCCGTGGGGTGGCGGCGGCGATGAAAGTGTCTGACTTATGAGACTCCTGTCCGTTTCATCTAGTTAAAGGGGTGCGGAGGTTAGGTGGTTGGCTCCGTATGTTACCACCAGGGTGCGCCAGAGATTTTGTTAAACATCACAGCTTCCCCAGTTTAAAAGTTCAATTAAAGATCAGGTCATCTAGCAGGGTGGGGGTGGGGGTCGGGGCACTGGTGTGTGTGTGTGTGTGTGTGTGGTGCAGCAGCAGTGCCGCGTGCGCCTTTAATCCCAGCACTTGAGAGGCAGGCGGATCTCTGTGAGCTCAAGGTCTACAGGACAGCCTAGGTTATAGAAACAAACCTTGACTCAAAAAACAAAAGGAAAAAAAAATCTGCTCATCTACCCTCTGGGGGTCTGGTGCAGCAGGGGTCAGCCAGGTCGGTGAAAGTCCAGAAGACTCTCCGGAGAAGTGAGGAGAAGGGGTTGGTCTGCCTTCTTCCTCTTTTGGCAGGCCAGGAAATGTTCCACAGAGAACATCTGCTCACTAGGGACCTCCCCTGAGTACTTCACAGGGGTCGCTAAGGACTGAACTCTCTGGGAAGGGGGTGGGGTTGATTGTTGCCTATGGCCACATGACCTCAACTTATGGTTGTCATGAGGGCAGTCGGCTCAGCACAGGATGCTTAGATAAATCTGAGCTCCAGATAACGGCTTTCTCATAGGTCGGCGGCTAAGAGCATGTGTTGCTCAGTTCCTAGTCCTTGGGTCAGCTCACCGCAGCCTTAACCCCAGCTCCAGGGGATCAAAACCTCTTCAGGACTCAGTGGAGACCAGCAGTCAGGTATACATGCCCACACACAGGCACACAGATGCACACAGAATTTAAAAATAGTAAAATAAAATTACATTAAAAAATAAGTATGGTTCTGGCAAGAAAGGTACTTGTCATGCTCGAGAGCCTGAGCTTGAGCCTGAGTGCCACACAGTGAAGTACACACACACACACATACACACATAAATATATACACACACTTACACACACACATACACACACATATATACACACACATACATATACACACACACTTACACACATACATACACATATACACACGCATACACATGCACATGCATACACATGCACATGCATACACACTACATACCACACACACATACACACACACTTACACACACATATATACACATGCACGCACATGCACTACATACCACACACACGTATACACACATACTATACACCACACACACACTCATAGACACACACTATACACCACACACACACACTACACCACACACACACTACTCACTAAAGTATACACACACACCACACACTGAAGTATACACACACACACAAAACCAAGGCTACATATAGTGAGACATTGTTTCAGAAAAACAAACCAAAACAAGAATACCTATGTTCCTGATACTGCAGGAAGACACTTGGATGTGTATGACCCTGCTGCTGGTTAAGTGACACTCACGTTCGACACCGTGCCCTGGCTGCAGGTTTGACAAGTCCTGTTAGAAGGTCCTGGGGCTTCCTCTCCACCTGCTTATGCCGACCTAGGCTTTACTCACCGTGGTGTTCCCCGATGATAACTGTGGCTGTGCTGGGCTGGCCCAGGCGGGCTCCGAACTTGGGGTTGCTGAGCTGGACTTGAAAGCGGCGGACCTGGCGGCCACGCAGGAGGGAGTCGACTTCCTGCAGCTCCAGGAGCTTCACCTGCAACTCCTTCCAGGTCTCTCCGGGGTGGAACAGCAGCTCACCCTCCACGGGGACATAATCCTGCAACAGAAAGAATCGGGGTCAGCCAGGGTTAGGGTGTGAACCAAGCGCCAGGATAGTGCACAGGAGGTCTCTTGAACAGGCAGGAGGCTAGCCCAGGGCAGCTGGGATTGAGGGCATGCCCAGGAGGGAAAGAACTGTCTGTCAATCTGTCCCTTATAGTGTGGCTTTGAAATCAGGGATTCTGTTGGGCCCCAGACCCTTGATGGGTCTCCCATTCACCCTAGCTTTCCTATGTTTAAATTTTAACACTCCCGCCCCACTCTCTTCCTCTCTTCCCCTCCCCTCCATGTGGCTTCAGAGTGTTTGATCGTTTACTGTGTGTGTATGGAAGTCATGGCAGGGGCCAGAAAGGAGAGGCAGATTTGCACCTTTTCAAGCTGGGTTTATCGGCCACCTCATGTGGGTGCTGGGACTCAAATTAATCCCTTAGCTATCTTGAAACCCCCAGAATATTTTTTCAAGACATGTTTTTCTGAATAGCCCTGGCTGTCCTGGAACTCACTTTGTAGACCAGGCTGGCCTTGAATTCACAGAGATCTTCCTGCCTCTGTCTCCCATGTGCTGGGATTAAAAGAGTGCTCCACCACGGCAGGCTCAGCCCCTAGATTTTGTCCCGTGCAGTGTTACCCAATTGCATGAGATGAAAAAGACTTTCTCTCCAAAAGCACTAGGTGGCGCTGCAGATCAGCAGTTCAATTCTGCACACGCCTGGCTAGTCTGATAGCTATAGGAGATTGCCTAGAAAGGAAAAGGAAGTCTGTATGTAGGTGGGAGAAAAGTAGGGAGAGACAGGCCTGGTGGCACACGGCTGTTATTATAGCTGAGGCAAGGGATCTGCTAGTGTGAGCCATCCTGGGCTAGTAGCAATCGCCTAAACTAAAACAACAAGACAGAGTAAGGAAATCGATGGTGGTTCAGTCGCCTGGGCCAGTAGTTTCCCCTCTGCTGGCCAAACAGGCCTGAAGTTCTCATGTAGCTCAGACGGACCTGGAACTCAGTATGTAGCTGAGGATAACCTTGTATTCCTGATAGTTCTGCCTCTACCAGATTCTGAGTGCTGAGACTGTAGCCACCATGCACTGTTTATATGGTACATGAAAGATCGAATCCTAGCTTCTCGCATGCTGGGTGGTTACTGCCAACTGAGGAACACCCCAAGCCCTACTTTTATTTTATTTTTTTTTTTGTTTGTTTTTCGAGACAGAGTTTCTCTGTGTAGCCCTGGCTGTCCTGGAACTCACTCTGTAGACCAGGCTGGCCTCGAACTCAGAAATCCGCCTGCCTCTGCCTCCCAAGTGCACCACCACTGCCCGGCCACTATTTTTTTTTTAATTGTATGTGTTTATGCAGGTCTATGTGGGGTCACCTGCACGTGAGTGAACGTGACTGAGCATGGAGGCCAGAGGCTCTCTTGAAGCTGGAACTCCAGGCTGTTGTAAGCTGCCTGGAGTGGCTTTGCAAGTCAGTACACATTCTTAATTCTTGAGCCATCTCTCCAGCCCTTATTTTGTGTTTTGGAGACAAGATTTTGTTACATAGCCTGGGATGACTGGAACTTGTAATTTTCCTGCCCTGGCCTCTTGAGTACTAGATTACAGGCCTGTTCTGCCATGTCCATCTAGTTCAGAACCAAAACCAAGAAAACATGCATGTCTGCCAGTACGGCTTGGCTTTCATTCTTCCCAGTACTGGTTGGGAATCAAGGGACAGTAACCATGTCAAGGCCGTCCGTGTTAGGAAGGGCTGCATGAGCCTGGGGAAGACCAACAGTGACAGAATTGGGGGGCTGGCTCAAGATACAGAATATGGCCAGGCGGTGGTGGCACACGCCTTTAATCCCAGCACTTGGGAGGCAGAGGCAGGCGGATTTCTGAGTTTGAGGGCAGCCTGGTCTACAGAGTGAGTTCCAGGACAGCCAGGGCTGCACAGAGAAACCCTGTCTCGAAAAATAAAACAACAACAACAACAACAAAAAAAAAAAGATACAGAATATGGTAGCCTACACATTTACTCCCAGAACTCAGAGGGAGAGGCAGGCAGAACTCTATGAGTTCAAGTCCAGCCTGGTCTACACAGCACGACTGAGGATAGTCAAAGCTACTACATACTGAGACATTGTCATTAAAAACATGTGTGAGGAGCCAGTGGCGAGATGGCTTGGTGGTTTGCACCACTGACTGCTCTTCCCGAGGACCAGGGTTCAGATCCCAGCACCTAGCACATACATGGCAGCTCACGACCGTCTCTAAGTCCAGTCCTAGGAGATCTGATACCTTCACCTGACTTCCTTGAGCACGCGTGTGGTGCACAGACATGCATACAGACAAAACCCCCATACACGTAAGTAATTAAAAATTAAAAAGCCCTTAGTCAGGGATGGTGGTGGGTGCAGGCCTTTAATCCCAGCACTCAGAAGGCAGAGGTAGAGGCAGATGGATCTTTGTGAGTTTCAGGTCAGCCTGGTCTACTAATCAAGTTCCAGTTTGAGACCCTGTTAATTTAAATCAATTAGAATTTAATTAATTAATTAATTTTAATTTCATTTTATCCAGTTTAATTTTTATAATTAAAACCCCAAAGTCTACTAGATTAGACAGGCAGGTGACTTGGCTCTCCTGGGTCACTGAAGGGCAGCACACAAGTATACAAGGATGGTTTCGGTAGGTACCTGGTCCATCCATGAGAAGTGATCCCTTTGCCCTGAGTTCCTGGCAGTAATGGGACCCTGCCCAGAGTGTTCTCGGCACTTTGGGTGAGCCACTTCTGATGGCAGCCACGCCATCTTTGTCTAAGGATACTGCCAACACCCCAGGATTGGGGTAGCTACCATGGAAATCACTGGATAGTCCCGCTCAACTGAGCCTTACCCGGTGTCCATGTGCTGTATTATCCTGTGTGCTGTAGGAGACCTGGGACTTGCCATTATCCAGGATGTGCCGGATGACAGGGATGCGGGCCACCTGGTCTCCACGACTCACCAAGTATTCAGGCTGCTCAAAGGACACGACCCCGCTAGCTGCAAGGAACCCGGGTGCTGGTCAACAGGTCCTGGTCTCGGTTCCTTCTTAGCTACTTTCCTCCCTCCTCCCATCCCAGGCTCCAGAGGAATGGGATGGAAATTTATTCATAAAGAAGTGAAGGGGTTGAAAAAGTCCAGCAGGCAGCCTGGAAAGTCAGGTAGGGACAGGGACAAGAACCTAAGAGTTGGGGCTGAACGTCCTGGTGCAGGGAGGAGGGGCCAGGGAACCTTTGGGAGCCAGGAGGACTTTTCAGGCATCCAAAGTGCCAAGCCATACCCAAGTCTTCCTCTCAACAGAGAAAGGAAGGTTGGATGTGGGCGGAAAATTACAGTAAAGATGGTGGCATTCCCACTTGGACTGAGTCTGTAGCTCGGTGGTAGAGCATTTGCCTGCCATGTTGGGTTTCATCGCCAACACCACAAAGAAGACAGAGGAGAGACTGAGCAGTGGCTGCACTTGACTTGTACCAGGTGCTATGCAAAGGCACAGCCATGGCCTCCTTGCAAAGGCCTGTACCCATTTTACAGATGGAGATTTTAAGGTTCTCAGAGAGTAAGTGACTGGCCCCATGGTCCTGTCCCACTTCCACTTGGATATCAGGAGGATCAAGGAGCCCAGGCCTTGCTTCCTGCCTCCTTGGGCCCCCAACCCTGACCAACCTTGTTCCTTGATAATGGTGATGTTTACCAGCCGTCGACCAAGGGTGGCAGTGCCCACGGGGACATCAATGGCCTCCACCAGCAGCTGCTTCTCATCATCATCTTCAGGCCGGATAAAGAGGGGCACACGCACATCCACCAGCTCTACGCCCTCCTGGAACTCCACCATGCCCCGGGCGTCTGGGGTACAAGTCAGACACGGGTCTCAGGGCCATGTGGTGGGGAGAGGGGGAGAGGGAGCAGCGTAAGGAGTCTGTGTACCTACCCTGCTCTGCCGTGAGGGTATAGTAGCCAGGGGCCACCTTGAGTTCATGGAAGGCCCCCTGCTCCACCTGCTTCTCTGTCAGCTTCAGTAGCGTCTGCTTGGCGGAGCGGGGCGCCAGCAACACTGTGTCCACAATGGTGTGGTCTTGCCTGCATTGTGTGTCCAAGTGGAGGAGGAGGGACAAGTTGTGAGTCAGAAGGTGCAGGGTCTTTAGCGATGGCAGTGCTGGAAGCCCACGCTGGCTCCTCCTCCACCACTCTGCAGCCAAATCACTGCTACTCCTGAGGAAGGGGCCTCCCTACCCACCTCACCAAACAGAGCTGCTGATGCAAGGGCTGGGTGTGGGACAGCAGGGAGGCTCAGGTCAGGTTCTGGGTTAAAATTCTGGCTCTGGTCCTTGACAGTTAGGTCGCCTCAGACCAGGGCCTTAACATCCCTGAGTCTCAGTTTTCTCATTGGAAACATGGAATTCGCAAGGGTGACACTCTGGCGGGGTTACTGAGAGTGTTGGCTGAGAAGGCCAGGCACATGGAGCCCATTGTGAGCACCCGGAGGTGCTGGCCAGAGCCTGGCCACGGGTGGCCCATTCCAGTTCTGACTAGATGTAGGGCTCCTTTTCACATTCCCTCCCCGGTAGGGCAGAAGCCACAGGACCTGCCGGTCTGTCTGTTCGGCAACCTGCCTGCAACTGCGGCTCATAATCTCTGGCCCTGGGAGAGGAGGGGCAGGGCCATGAGCCGGTGGGGCAGGGGCTGATCTCTGTTTTGTTTTAATTGAGGGTTTGACTCATGGTAAATGCATCTTACAAGTAGTTGTTTGATGAATTGATCGGGAAAGGAAGGAATCAAGGGCCTAGCTGATGGTAGACTCAGGGCCTTCCCTTCCTATGGTGTGATCAGAGGGCTAGAGCAGGGTGGGTAGAGCTCAGGGTGGAGGGAAGGAGGTGGGACTGCCCACCTTGTGCTCTTGAACTCACTTTTTCCCGGCATTGGGCTGCTGTCTGTGGGGACAAAGAGGTCGCCATGAGCCACGTCTTTTGGAGTGGGAGCTTGGATGAACAACTCCCATCCAAACCTGGGAATCCTGGCTGCCTGATGGTAGGGCTCAGAGCAGGCAGGCATCCCACCACCACCACACACACAGACCTGGGGCTCCCCACGACTTACCGGAACTTTGTCTGTTGGAGCTTGTGCGCGCCGCTCACCTGTCTGTACACCTCGTTCAGCTGGCAAGCAAGGGAAGAAAGTTGAGGACAGGCCAGAGCACCTCTCAAGGTTAGCTACCATATGCTGAGGGATGAGCCCTGAAACCCAGGCTCTGCTGCCACCCAAGATGACCCCATTGGAAGCACATGTCCAAAGAGCTCCTCTCCCTTCTGCATAAAAAAGTCTAGGTTCTGAGGCTGCAGCCCCCAGCTCTCCCACAGGCGGCCACCACACCCAGGTCTGCCCCCTACTCTGATTCTGGTTCTCACATTTTCCTCCACCTCCTGGCGTAGCTGGTCACACTCTCGGGTGCCGGGCTTCAAGAGGTTCTCAGTGCAGAGGCGGCCAAGGCGCAGGGACAGCCCGTAGGGTACTGGGTGGGGGATATGGGCATTGTCAGCCTACTATGCAGAGTGTGACCTCTACACACCAGCCTAAGGCCGAGGACAACTGGCTGACTGTTGTCAGTGTGCCAGGTACACACAGGCCCTAGAGTTTTGTTGCCATCAGGATGGGCCATAAAGAGACTGAGTTCTGGGCCTGTACCCAACCCCCAGTGAAAACAGGAATGATATGAACCTAGGTCAGGAACAGAGATCCTAAGTGTAGTGCCAAGAAGGGCAACATCCAGCCCTGGCCCTCACCGAGCTCTGTGGGGCTGGTGCTGGCCGCATGGGTGGCAAAGCCGGGCCGCTGCACATTGTTGGTGATCTTCCAGCGGACCGTGTCTCGTCCCTTGAGGTTCCCGCTCCGTAGCATGGGCGTGTCCAGGTGGTCGGAGGCCATCAGGTTCTCCCGAAGCATATAGTGATCTTCCTTAAAGCCCACCATGTGACCTGCGGGGAAGGGTCCTCAGCACCAGGGACCCTTCCTAGCCGCACCCATCAGGTAGAACCCAGGGGCTCCTGCTTCCTCTGCTTCTGCTTCCACCCACACATCTCCTCCAGCCTGAAGAAAGAGCAGTCAGATACCCACTGCCCATGAGTGTGCCTGGCCCCTACCTCGGTTGCAGCAAGGAAGAAGCCCCAGGCAGGCCTAGGAGATAAGAGTTAGAGGTGAGTTAGGATGGTTGGCCCAGGCTGGATAGGCCTCTCCAGGCACCTCCAGCCTAGTCCTTTCACTAGAAGTGTGTGTGTGTGTGTACACACGAGTGTGCACCGGTGTGCAGGCATTTGAGGACACCAGGTACTCTGCCCTGCCATTTCCTTTGACACAGGATCTATCACTGAACCCAGAGATAGGCCAGTAGCCAGCAATCCCCGCCTGTGCCTCCCACAACACGGGGGTTAAAGGTGACAAGGACTCAGTGAGGTCCTCGTGCTGCTTCAGCAAGGGCTCTGACACTGAAAGGTCTTCCCAGGCCGACTTCTGTCACCCTCCCTGCCCTTTATAAACACCCTTTCGCCAGGCGTGCTGGCATACACTTATAATCCCAGCACTCGGGAGGCTGAGGCAGGTGGATCTCTGTGGGTTCCAGGGAAGCCTGGTCTAGAGCGAGTTCCAGGACAGTCAGAGCTGTTACACAGAGAAACCCTGTCTCAGCACACACACACACACGCACACACACACTGGAAATAACAGAGACCTGCCTGTCTCTGCTCCCTGAGTTCTGAGATTAAAAGTGTGCGCCACCATGCTCAGATCTCTACTTATTTACTTTTGAGATGGGTTCTCATGTAGCCCAGGCTGCCCTCAAACTTGCTATATAGTTGAGGACAAACTGTGAACTTTGGACCCTCCTGCATTCTTATTCCCAGATGACAGGAATATCCTCTCTCTCTCTCTCTCTCTCTCTCTCTCTCTCTCTCTC